>NC_089314.1:14260128-14267628 GCF_036669915.1 Pocillopora verrucosa
TTAAAGTTGGTTATCATTTTAGGAATGGAAGGCTGACATGGAACAATGAAATCCCAGAAAATGAAGTGCACATAAGACTTGGAGGAGATGCTGGTGGTGGGTCATTTAAAATGGCCTTCCAGAACGCTAACCTGAGGCATCAGAGAATTATGACAAGTTTGTAGCAGATGGCTATTGAATTGGACAAAGTAGGATACAGGAGTTTATTTTGTTGCTTTGAAGAGAGACTTACAGGATACCAAACTAAATGGTTCTCTATTTGAGGTTTGTGTTCCTAGACTTCACATTAGCTTGGGTGTGTTTAAGAAACTGTTTGATGAACTATAGAACCAGTGCTTTGATCTGGACAAAAAAATTCAAATGGTGCTGGTAGGAGACTAATGAGAATGATGAAAATATCCAGGCATTCAGAGCTGCCCAACTACATACCAGATGGGCACAACAACTTCGTGAAAAAGCAAATTCTTTACAGGAATTGCTGAATTTACAAAGTCTGCATGCTAATGTTAACATCATGCCTGCCTACTTTACACTACTACTGGAGGAGATAGACAAACTCCTCGGAAATGCAAAGGAGGAGGTAACAATTATGTATTTGTGTTTTCCAGTATCACAATTATACAATCCTCCAATTCTATTGCATGTTTCAAACCCATCTGGTATGATTAAAATAATTTTAGTTTAAGAAGTTATGATTTTGTTTTATAGATCCTTTATTTATAATATTACACTAGCTCAAATGAATTTAACAACCCATCAAATTATACTAAACAGTAAGCCAAATAACCCACATTTTAATAGTATTATCTCAACATTATAAGAAAAGCTCACAGATGAACAAATGGAATTGGCTGCCTTTGAGAGAGCCACAGGACCACTATCAGTTCATTTGGATGAGGTTCTCAAGAAAATGAATGTCGAGAGCCAATCTTACCATGAAAATCATTCACTGGTAACCATCTGCACACTTGCTGCAAGGTAACACAAATTCTACCCCAAGAGAAGGAATTTTTTGAGTCACAAAATTCTATTAAATTGCTGCATTTTTGTTTTTCGGTAGGAAGACAGCATCATTAAACTATGCACCTCTGTGGTGACAAAAAAAGAGGAGCTGTGTCCTTCCTTCCCTTTCTCAAGTGAGAGAAGTTAGTGTTAAATTTGAACAAGTTTTCAAGTTACTTGCTGCTAGCCACTTTGTCTATGACAGTGCAAACTATCTCAACAATGGCAAGACTGATAAGCTTGGTAAGCGAAAGAAAAAACCTGCCTTTCATGGAAAACATGAATACTATAATAAGATCATGTGTGAAGTCTGTTTCACCTTTTCTTGTTTTCTTGTTGCAGAGGAAGACATCACAAAATTTTCTTCAGTTCACTAGAGAAAAATTCCCAGACATGACAATCACACCAAAGCTCCATGTGCTAGAAGAACATGTTTGCCCTTTTCTTCAACAATGGCACATGGATTGAAGGAATACATTCTGCATTCAATACCCAGTCCCAACATTTTGACCAGGTTAAAAAAAAGTAAACAAGATTACATCAAGTCCTTGTTAACCACCACGTTGCCACAAGTCTGGAACTACCAGGGAAAGCTCCCAAACCTAAAGAGAGAAATTTCAAAAAAGGAGCGAGTGAGTAGAACTCTTTCCTTTTCACTAGCAATGTATCAGTTCATTGACTAAGAACGAGTACTCTGTATGTAAATCAGGTGTAATTTATTTGCTCAAGGTCTAATTTAAACAAATAAAAGTGTTACTGCACTCTTTTGAACTAAAACTAAAGCTTTTCAGTTGTTTACCGACTGTTTTGCAGAAAAAATGGACAAAATGGTAGCAGCTTCTTGATTATGAACAGAGTATTTAAAAATGGCTAGAGCATTACAATAAAATGTATGTAACAGTTAATAAAATTGGAAAAAGGCCTTGAGAAGCTGCACAACAATGTTTTGTGAGGTAGGGAAGCCACCATTTCTCATAAGATGCCTAACCTTAAAAACTTTAATTGAGGATACCCTGGACTAATTTAAGGCACTAGAAGGAGTTATACTAGAGCAGAAAACACCCTATTTGAGATGCATTCAAACCTGACATGGAGGTCTTGTTGATTAATATATATGTATGTGTGTATATTTTGAAATTTGTTGGATGTTCTGAAAGATAATGAGGTCAGGGAAACGTGCCACAGTTTCTTTCAGCACCATATTTTGCATTGTTGTTTAGTTCCTGCGATTAGCTCGCATAGCGTGACGCATTGTGCACGCTGTCGTTTAGTCTGCTTCATTGTTCTGCCTCGTATGCACGCTGTTGTTTAGTTAGCCTCATTGTCATACGGTTGGCACATAATTAGCGCAGCACCTTTGTTCCCCTTTTTTTGGCCTGCTCGTTTGTTTTATTTATGCTTCTTGTCTTTCAGTCAATAAATGTCTTCTCTTGCTCAGAGTTTTGGCTCAACTAATTGGCGTAGAGAGTTTTCACAGCTTTCTCCCATGCAGGAAATAAGTTCCTACAAAGTTGCAAAAAGACATTTTCTCATAAAATCTGTCTGCAAATCCACCAATATGAGTGTACAACACAACATGTGCATGACAACTGCTATATACTTTTAAATTTAAAATTTGATTTTCTATAGCAGCAGTTGTATTTTTCTGTATACATTCAATGGGTGGACAGACAGCTGGAAGTATGTTATGTCACAAAAATTATGCACCATTAAGGTGCAAAAACTACATTGTTTGTGTTATGATATACTTCTCAATGTATTTGGCCATATTCTTTTGTAACTAAGTGCCATTCAATCTATTTACTCACTCTTCCTCAAGATAACATCAGCTACAGCCACATTTTTTTAAAAAAAGAATATATCCTTCTTACAGCTCTCTAAAAAAAGGAGAAATTTCAACAACTCATTTTTCACATTCCCCCTATTTTTATATTAGTGCTAAAGCACGGTTCATTGGTGCATATAACATGTTCTTATATTCAAATATATTTTTCAGATATATTAGTTAGTCTTGATAAAGCAGTGAAACCAGAGTCTAGGCTGCTGTTATAAACAGTGAAATGTTTAGTGATTACCTCATTGTTATTGCTCTTGTCTTGGTGTTGATACTGCCACAACAGAATACCTGGCTTAATCACACTGGCTTTTGGTCTTTTACCACTTGCCCATCAACAAAAATGTCTTCACCCAAACTGACTGGCCTTTAGTAACAGTTAGAAACCATGAAACTTCTGGCAAGCACCTTCACCATATGTTTAAAAAATTTCCTTTTTTCCCTAACTTATACACTAACTTTTCCAAATGTTGCAAAAATTTGCATATGTTTTGAACTAGAATTTTCAGCTAAATCTTGTCTCCAGAACACTTAATTCAGTGTAAATTTTCAAAACAGGATACTTCACACCTTAGCAATTATCACTAAAGTCATACTCCAAATTTATATTACTTGGCAATAATTCCTGCAAGGTCAGACAAAAATTATGAATTTAAACATTGTCATTTGTTTAGATTGGAATCTTTGACCAATCAATATTAAGGTGTTTATAATTATTTCTCTGAACAGCTGCTTCATAAAGATATTTCCAGACATGTCTGGAAATGCAGAAATTGAAGAGCTGTAACAACTATGAGGCTCATCACCAAAAAACCTCAAAGGGCAGTCATCAAAGAGAGTTATGTATTTCAATACTTTTTTTAACATTTTACTTTTCATATACCCTGCTGTTCACAAATGTTGGGGTGCGGCAAATGTTCAGTGTTACCAGTGCACCACTATAGTACATTGATAAGAGAGAGATATTTCCCAATGAATGTTACATATTTTGCCCTTCCAAACTAGACAGCTTGCCATAAACATGTTTATGAGACTATTTCCTCTTAAAATTGTTCTGTGCTTACAAGAGCAGTTCCTAATGATATATTTTTGTCAAGTAAATTTTGCAATTGTATGATATAATTAAAGATTAATATGTAGTTGAGACAAAAGAGTGAAAAAAAGTAGAGGTTGATTTGAGATAAACAACAGTTTACATGGACCATTTGATGAAAAATAAAAATGACGAGACTACAGTTTTTGAGCAAGTAAATCATAGTTAAAATAGTGGTAATGCAAATTAAAGAGAGAGGCTTAACTGAAAAATTTACATTTGTGTACTGATAAAGGTGATTCAAAAGGCTTCCAACAAACTTAAGAACATTATTTTTACAAGTATTTGTCACAATCTGACACCTGTCAATTAGAGAGAGCATAATAAAAAAAACAAGCACATTTTTTAAAAAAACAGAACTAGTCAATAATCTTACCGAAAGTATTATTTACTCTCATCGTCAATTAACTAATGTTCGAAGACTTACCTCTGTTCAGTAAGCAAATGGCAAGGAAAGTAATTGTAAGAAAATTCAATTTTTTTATCTTGAAGGTGCAAGAGTTTGCTTGTTTGTTAACTACAATGGTGTGTGTAAGTCTGATCTTTCCTCCAAAAAGGTTAAATTGGAATGAGACCCTTCAATGAGACACAAGGGGATTAAATGCACCTTTCTCTTATTGAGTTCATTCAGTTTCTGTTGTGCAGTTTACAGCACAAATGTCCAAATTGAACAGCCTTGGAAAGACTGACTTCAGGCTTCTTTGTAGTAGAACTGAAAACTTTACTTGCCTTTTCACTATGAACAAATTGTTTGAGAGAACTCAGATATTAAAAGAATGAAAGTTCCATTGATTAATTCAATTGTAACCAAATACCTCACTTTTAATAACTGGGTGCTTTTTGTGAAGGATTAATATTAATTACAGATGGTTTTTAGGCCGATTGTCAACCAATTTAATAACACTTTTGCTTTTACAAATTCATATCAAAAGCGATATTTTTCTGTGAACCAAAGTGATTTGAGAGAGAAAAAAAGAGAGGATTCATAAATTATTTATTGGCTTGAGATTGTGAACAACATCTTTGCTTATCAATATTGCCCGACCAGAAACACAAGATATATTTATGAAAAATGGCAACAAAGGTAGGGATGTACTTGGCAACTCGCGAAAGCATTACTGTCCCCAGTGGACAATTAGTAAGCAGCTCTACCAGACTAGACTCCACTCTATTCTCAGAAGGACAGTTCAAATGCAAGCAGAAGCCAAGAAAGCCTACTCCTCTCTCCACACAAGAATCAAACTGCTAAAGAACCACGCGGGCATCTAATACTCCATCTGGTACTAGGATCAAAAGAATCCAAGCCAAAGATCAAACTGTCGATACACTTCAAGCCAAATTTGACAACATTGTTTGCAAGGCAGAAATTAAGTTGTTGGAAGCTACAATTGACCATCTCTGCTCTAAAGAGAAATACAATCAAGACTCCGTCAGTGCCAATTCTGTTGATATCGAGGGCACACATAATGGAAGTGTGAGCTTTGAAATAATGATATTTTGGAAGATCAAGGCAGCAGCCTCTATGTTGCCGCTTTAGCCTTTGTGGAAGAGCTTTCTCAAGAAAGTGCACTCTCTAGAGCTTCTAAAGCTCTTCACGCAGAGATTAACATTAAGGAAAAGCCTAAAAGTCCCATTGACATGGACATTAGTGATGGTTTTGTGCCTTCAGAAACCTCAGTCTGTGAGATCATTTGAAGTGAACTCCATCTTTCCTCTGGCAGAGCAAACCGAGTCAACACAATTTGATAATGCAAAGTTTCTTTCATCCAATCCAGTCCTTGTGGAAAGCAGAATGACAAACCCAGTGCCAAGCACAGTGGTAAGCCCTATTGGCCTAGCTTTTAACAACACCCATGAGGCACTCAAGACTGTCAGAACAAAAGAGGCCTCTAAGAGCACTTCAGAGAAATATTCGCACAGATGACAGGCTTTCAGTTTGTGATTGAACTTCTCCATCGGCCCATCAGGAACAAAATCTTACTAATCTGACTGACCAATATGTCAAAGCCCTAAGAGAGAACACCAACAATCAATTTAACAAGAGCCTTCCTGTCCTAACTGCATTCCACATATTTGATGTCACTGCCATTCCCAATAGATCTGACTTGGGCTTTAACCATTATGAAGTGGAAGATGTAGAATTCTGTCTGAACACTTCCTCCAGGGAGAGCCTTGGTAAACAAGTCAAGATTTTTCAGCTTTTACTTCAAAACACAATGTAACATAAGTATCATCCACTCACATAGAATTGAACATCCTTGTAACATTAACATGTTGTTTACTTGTGGTCTTTGCACCTTCTTTATAGCCTAAAGTTTGAGTTATCTCTCACGTTTGTGACAATTTCAGAGCCAAATACTGTTCCTTTTGGTGGAACAATCATACAGGTTGTGCTCTCTATTCCTTCTATTCAACATCGTTATAAATTGCTACTGAACTGATTTTTTTAATTACAAGGTGTCAGTGTGGAAACTGCCAATCAATGTAAAGGGAGGAATAAAACATCTGTTGCCAAAAAGTAGATGTGGTCAAAAGTAAAAATTTGGAGGATGTTACAGTGGAACAGTTGCAGACAGAACCCAGATGTACTGTCCAGCATCCAGGGTTTGAGGCAGTGCGCCTCAATGTCTGGGTTCTGCCGACAGTTTGGCTACAGTACAAGCAGGAGTATGGCTCTTCCGCTTATGAGGGGCCTGAGCACAAGAAAAACCGCCACATTACTTACAGGCAACTAGTCAGGTAGTGTTGGGGTACCCTGGACAAAAACATCAGGGTCCCTTTGCCCACTTCCCAGAGCCCAACTAGCAAGAGGAGGACATAAAATTTCAGGGGTTTTATTAGAAGCCGGGACCAGGGTACCGGCACCCGTCTACTCTGAGTACAGTACCCGCCTTCACAAAAATGAGGTCATGAGTGGATAAATAAAAGAACAATAAAAAAACTGAGACTAACCGAAACATCTTTCCACAACTCTCCCGCTGTGCTAGCATAAGCTAGTTAACCAGGAATTGCATCTCCGAATTACAATCCTTTTTACATGTAAACTAATATTTCTGTGTCTGGATTAACGAGTGTTTTGTCAAGCAAAGTAATAAATTTCAAAGTTTGATTGCATCGCGTGTCTTCGCGAAACGCATCGCTTACGATATCAAAGTAGATACCAGGACCCCCTCTTGTCAGCTGTTGCATAACATTTGCACGTGACATTTCACACGACTGAAAAGCACATGGTTTTAAAATGACCACGACGAATAAAAGATCTTCTCAAGGCGTCCTTGACAATTTTTTTGTCGTTTCAAAGAAGTCAAAAGGTGAGTTCTTAATACTTCACAAGTCATTTCTTCAACATAATAAACTTGCACTGGTGGATATAAATAAAGTATATTTGCATGTCTAAAGAGTCAGTGAACCGCGACGACCTTTCAATATAAACAAATCATCAAAATCGCCCTTTGTTCGCCACCGATTTCGCCGCTTTGTTTACTTCTTTTCGCCCTGACTATCACGCCCTTGTGTCTCCGAGGATGCATACAAATATAACTAATCAAAGACTGGCTCTTCTTTGCTTATT
>NC_089314.1:14282628-14327628 GCF_036669915.1 Pocillopora verrucosa
CTATCGAGGATTGATCTCGCACCAACTGAGTATCATTTTGTAGAAATGGACAGACTGCTTAAGAAGTATGTCACTTCTCTGATAACGAACATCGACAATCGTTTCAAGGCATCAATACCAGTGTTGAAAGCATTCTCCATTTTTGATGTCATGGCTATACCCTCCATCAGAAGCCCAGGGTTTAAGGAGTATGGAGATGATCACATTAAGTCGCTATCAAAGCATTTCTTTGCCGAAAGGGAAACGGAAGAGAATGACCAGGCTAACGTCAACGCTGAAAAGCTCAGAGCAGAATGGGGAAAGTTCAAGTTTGATCTGATTGACTGGAAAGATGAACTTCCAAGAGATATCAAGGAAGGAAAGGCTGCAACCACTTTCACCACCTGGACTCTTCACCGTATGACACGCCAGCCCTCATTCTGTCACTTCTTTCCCCTGCTTTTCTCCCTAGCTGAACGCTGTCTGTCCATCCCTGTCTCCAATGCATGGCCAGAAAGAGTCGCAAGTGCTCTTAAGTGTGTTAAACCTAGGCTGCGTAACAGGCTGAAAAATGACATGTTACAAGCTCTTCTTCAAGTTTCAATCAATGGCCCTGCAGTTGAAAGTGATGCATGCGCCAACATTATCTAATCAGCCGTGCAGGCTTGGAACAGGGCCAAGAAGAGGAGAAACATACCACAGTCAAGAGGTACGGCTTCGACGCCAGCAGCAGTTACACAAGTTCAAGTTGCACAAGTTCAGGTTGCAGATGCTGCAGTTCAAGCTGATAAAAATGAGCAGATGAAACCTATCGAAGCAGAGGTTCAGGCAGCAACAACAGCCCTTTGGAAATAAAGTTCAAGTCCTGAGTGTCCCTGTTGTAAAAAGCTACAATGGGAGCATGGGGGAGGCGGTCTCCATGATGAATGCCTAGTAATCACTAGGAACTGGTGGCATTGCCTTTTTTGGTTTTTCACTGATTTGAGAA
The DNA here is from genome assembly GCF_036669915.1 of Pocillopora verrucosa. Lineage (NCBI taxonomy): Eukaryota > Metazoa > Cnidaria > Anthozoa > Scleractinia > Pocilloporidae > Pocillopora > Pocillopora verrucosa. Next base: position 14,283,596 of record NC_089314.1, read on the forward strand.
TTGTTAAAGCATTCACGCTCGATAGGATCATGCGGAGAGTGAGCTTGTTGTGAGAGTTAGTTGTGAACACTAATGTTAGTACATGGATTTCAATGCATAAGCAATAAACGGTGATAAACCGGTTTTTTTCCATTTTGGAGATTTCCATTAAAGTTCAAACCTTCCATATGTCTCAGAAAAGAAAAGAAAAAAAGAAAAAAAAAACCAGTGACACCTTCTGCCTTTGTGACTTCTATATCTACAAGTACTCAAGATGTAGATAATGTGGGGCCTTGTGCCTTTGCTGACCAAATACAGAAGAATTTAGCTAATATATCAATACAAGCAACTGTACCATCAATACTGGAGGAGGTTGAAGTACCTGAGGCTCAGCCAAGGCAAGTACCAATGGCTTTGGTAGCTTTCCCCAGTGTTAGTAATCAAGGTACTGATTAAATTTTTTTGTCAAGCACTGTTAATATGTAGTTCTTTTGATACTTAAAGTATGTTATTCGAAAGTGCATCCCTCGCTCCCAGATGGAAAGTAAAAGACATCATCTTAAGCTTAAGTATCTCAGGCTTAATTTACAACAAAAGAAAAGGTAAAGGCAAAGTAGGACTTTAGCAGGTGACTGACATATTAATTGTTGTTTGTTCAATTAGTGTAACAGAACAGTTTAAGAACCTCTTACCATTAACCATTGTAATTTTTTTGTATATGTGTATAGATGTTTTTTAAATTCTACATGACTATTTGTTTGTATTTCTTGACATTTACTATTTGTTATTGTATATTGATAAACTGTGTTATTTACTTAAAATACTATTTCTTATGATAAAATATAATTTAATAGTTTTTACTTTGAAGGGTGCTGTTCAGTAAACAATTTTTCTAACTACAGGGTATTTACTCTTTTTCGGGGTCGACGAGCTCAGCCATTTCTTAAAATCACACAACCACCTTGTCTGGACAGATAATTTGCTCTATGGCTGCTATACAAGCTTTGGAAAAGTTATACTGTATTGCCCACATGAAGGCTGTGACAAGAAACCACTCACTAATATTGGGATATACAGCAATGTGAGGCAAGTTGTAGACATTTTTAAGGCACCTGCAACCTTGCTGCAGATTACTTTGAGTGAAGGTATTGCCAGAGAAAGCTTTGGAAAAGTTATACTGTATTGCCCACATGAAGGCTGTGACAAGAAACCACTCACTAATATTGGGATATACAGCACTGTGAGGCAAGTTGTAGACATTTTTAAGGCAACTGAAACCTTGCTGCAGAGTACTTTGAGTAAAGGTATTGCCAGAGAAGGCTTGGCAGCTGTAGTCATGAGATTGTAAAACAACTTGACACTGGCTATCAACATCAGTTCCCAGTTTTGCTAACCTGCCAATATGCTTGTGATGTCAGAGTGCCAGATTGTTAAGAAAAAGGGGCCTTGGCAATGACTCAACACAATTACAGAAGCTTATCTTACTGACAGCAAATACTTTGCTGATGCAACCAAAAGTGTTCTCACTGGTCCCCTTAACTTCCAAGAGCCTCAAGAAGACATAACAGTGCCAAAGTATACATAGCTGCTCACAACATATGCCCAAGACATCACCGCTAGAATGGACTATGTTAAAGTGTCCATCACCTAAATCTTGAGAACTTGAAAAGAGAACTTGTGAAAGGTAGTGCTGGCACTGATTCCTGGTCTATCAATGTTGGAATTGAAAATGAACAAGTGCTCATGTTCCACTTTCTCAACACAGACCACTAGAGAGCTTTTTAAGACTTCATTCAAATTGCAACATGCATGCAAATAACTTTTTCACTGGTCAACTAAACAATGTAACAAGCTTGTTATTATTGTTGATGTAGAAGATAATTTCAAATTTACTTTATTGAAATAGGAGGGGTTTTAGTTTGCTGAATTATTCACATTTTATGTATACATATGATTATATATCTCTAAAATAAATTGTTTGTTTGATTTGTATTATTTCATCCATTTTATTGCTGAGCCTTAGTGAGAAACAAAACTTTTTTATTGTGGCCCTGTGAAAGACAAAACATATATATATATATAGAATTCAACCCATAATTTTTTGTCCAAATTATTTTCATTAGAGATGAAATGTGCAATGGCAAAGGTTGATCAAAGTTTGCAGATTATGTTAGAAACACTCCACACTAGGCTCAACTAGAGGAGTGGTAAAGGTTGATCAAGTTTGCAAATCAGGTAAGATTGTTTCTCTCCCCCCAAGAGTTGGCATGTCTAGTGTAATTTTAGAAGTTTTAGTTTTGTTCCTGTAATTGACATTGATAGATACACAATTGACATTTTCCTAAACAGAGGTAAAATATACACTTATTGAGTTTTGTTCCTACCATGTTCAGATTGATCAGTGTATATTTGACATCTCTTACCAGAAGTAAAATTTATACTTGATACAGCTGCAAGTTGAAGCAAAAGCTGACCCAGGAAAAAGCAGTGGTATGTAGTGTTTATCAAAGATCAATCAAGTCTAGACAAATTCAATAAATTGTTAAATTTTCAAGATTAGCATCAAACAACTTCTTTAATAAGCCACCAAAGACAACATAACTGACATCATACTCCACACCAAAAAAAACCTTCACCTTATACAAAAGATTCATGATGTTGTTGTTGATATCATTGCTGACTACTTTTCATAGAGAATCAAAACTCATTGATTGATGGATGCATAATTGACATCTATACTTTCAAGGAGTTTATATTTTGTTCCTATCATATTAATGATGGATGTGTAATTGACATCTCTGTTTATAAGAAGTAAATTAAACTCAATTACTTAGTTTTGTTCCTCTAATGTTGAGACTGATTGATGCATAATTGACATAAATTATATACACTTGTTGCATTTTGTTCCTCTCAAGTTTGTGATTGATGGATGTGTAATTGACACATTGGCTTACTAGAACTAAACTATATACAATTGTTGAGTTTTGTTCCTCTCATGTTGAATATGACATGATGAAAGCACTGATTTATATCTTGATGTCAGCAACATTTCGACATTTTTAACTCTAAAGATTGAGGGAAGGTTCTTGTTCTCACTTTATTTCACTATAGTCATTATTCATTCATAAATTACCTTGCAGCACTTGACTAGACATTAGCAACCATTAAATGTAGTTTAAAGTAAATTTTGTAATGAACCACTAATACTTTAATTTTGGAGCTAACTCATAATGCAAAAAAAAAACCATTTTAACCAGTAATCTGCAGGAAACCCTAGAAAGTCCAAAGTCATACCTCTTTGCTTTCAGATTTTGCTATTCACAAATGTCGTGTTACATCATTACTTAGTGTGATGTCATCTTGCACTTGGTCTCCTTTTTAATGGAATCAAGCCCTCCTCAACACATCATGAACAGGGAGACAAAAACTCTCCTCTCTACAATTGCAGAACTACTGAAACCATGCACAGTTGTACCTGACATAAGGGTGTCTACCCAGCAAGAGAAGCAGGCACAACACTCTTAAACAACAGCAATAGCTGCTGTAACCTGTGCAACTCTTAGAGACCACCTTTTATATACCTACTGTTTATTGCATAATTTATACATGTAATGCAGATAAATTATATATCCATCCTTCATTAATTTCTTATCTGTAAATAATTCTTTTTTATCTTATCTATTTATTCATCTATTTGCTTCTTTCTTGCTGTGTCCCCAATTAGTTATGAAAACTAAATACACTGACACATCAATAAAGCTTTTACTTACTTACTTACTGATATATGCCAAAGAGCTAGCACCACTTGTGGAAGGTGATGTAGTCTGGATTAAACCATTCATAACTGGAACACAGACACAGGACTAGGCAACAAATGAAGAGCACCTTGATGAAAGGTCATAGACAATCAAAATTGCCAATGGTGACACATATATAAGAAACAGGAACAATATAAAGAAAACCACCCTGTTAATGTAATTTTGCAATTCAGCAACTGCTCCAAACACTCGACAACTATGCCCCTAGACAATCATCAATCTGGTGAAGACATTAAGGTACAAGCAGAACCTATACACACTAGCCCCAGAATGATCCATTGGAAAGGAGTCTGAGTACATGACCCCATCTTAACACGCTCATCACCCTAGAGGAAGCCACCAGTACGGCTGAAAGACTACGTGCATTAAAGATGGCAGACCATTGAAAAAAAACAAAACAAAAAAAATAGAAAGAACACTGATTAACTATTGTTCTAAACATTGGACTATGATGGTACTAAATAAGCTTCAACTTTGATTTTATTTTGCAAATTAAAAAAAAAATGAATACTGAATATCCACTTAATCAAAACGAGGATTTTGCGTCACAACATGATTTCATGCAATTAGCTGTTGATAGACACGAACATAAATAGACCATAGTGCTCTATGATCATTCTCCTATGTAAATTATATAGCGACCTTTGTTAGCAATTTGTGGATACAATTACAACAATATCATCACTTTGCTGAAAAACATGTTCCTGTTCTCCTTGCTATCTCTCATCACAGAAATCTGCAGAGCAAAATCGCTCTAACGAAGGGTGAATGCTCAAAACGTTGGCTTTTTAATTCTTTATGGTGTCAACTCAGTTGATAATACTAAATTACTCTGCTGAGCAAATGTCCTTTCGCGAGAAGAAAAACGATTGCTGGTTCCTTCCTCAAAAAAACTGATCAATAGCATCTATATTTAAATACCATAAAATGCGAAAATGTGTTACTTTCAGCTTTCTGGAATGAACCAGAAATTAAGAAAGAACTAGAAAATCTTGACCCATCAAAAAGCTGTGGACACGATAACATCATGCCCAAAGTAGTGAAACAGTTAGCAACAGAATTGAGCGAACCATTATCACATATTATAAATCTCACATTCAGTACAGGCAAAATACCTGTAGACTTTAAAACATCAATTGTTATTCCTGTATACAAATCAGGGGACAGTTGTGAATTCAACAACTACAGACCTATTTCTTTATTACCTTGCTTCTCTAAAATACTAGAAAAAATGATGTACAAAAGATTATTGAATTACTTAAACAAAATATGCCTTCTTAGTGAACATCAGTTTGGATTCAGGAGAAATCACTCAACAAATTTTGCACTTATTGACCTGATCAATAAAATAACGACTGCTTTAGATAACAAAGAATTTGCCATTGGGGTATTTCTGGATTTGTCTAAGGCCTTTGATACAGTTGATCATAGCCTGCTACTTCAAAAGCTGGAATTCTATGGCATTAGAGGAACTGCATTAGAATGGTTTAAGAATTATGTAACACAGAGATATCAGTGTGTCAGATACAACAATGAAATATCAGAGAAACAAGAAATAACGTGTGGAGTTCCCCAAGGATCAGTTCTAGGTCCTCTACTGTTTTTAATTTATATAAATGATATGTGCAATAGTTCAAAAAAATTATCCTTCATTCTCTTTGCAGATGATACAAATTTGTTGATGTCTCATAAAAATATAGACACGCTGATAGATAAAATGAATGAAGAACTAATTAAAATCAATACGTGGCTACAACTAAACAAATTATCACTTAATATTACATAAACAAATTTCATGCTGTTTAAATCATCAAGCAAAAAATAACTAAACAACTAAATATAAAAATCTAAGATCTTTATTATTACTCAAGTAAAAAGCACAAAATTTCTTGGAACAATAGTTGATGACCAACTGAAGTGGAAAGAACACATTAATTTCATTGCAAACAAAATATCAAGGCTAACAGGTATATTATGTAAAGCACGGCATTGTGTAACTAGATCGTTGCTGAAATCAATTTACTATGCCCTGATCTACCCCTACATGTATATCTTTTATGGCAATGTTGTATGGGCTAATGCATATCTGACTCATCTCGAGAAAATATACAAACTGCAAAAGAAACTTGTACGAATAATAACCTTCAAAGAATACAATCACAGCTCAAAACCATTATTTGATAATCTGAAGATACTGAATGTTTATCAAGTTAATTATTATACTATTGCTATCTTAATGAAAATTTTCAAATAATCAATTACCTATCTCATCAAAAAAAATTTTTAGGACTAATGAAGAAGTTCACAACCACAACACTCGTTCAAACAAAAAATTACACAAGCCTTGTGTCAAAACAAACCTCAGGAAATTAAGCAGTAGTTTTAAAGGAATTGATGTATACAACAGCTTACCAAGTGATCTAAAAAATATCCAGTATATATCGACTTTTAAGCGAAAATTAAAAAATCATATTCTAACGAATAGTTTATAGTAATATATTCAATACCAATGTAACTTACTCACGAATCTGTAAATCAATGTATAAGATCTGTAATCATTGACCGCCAGACTTGTCTTATCAGGTAGTAAAGGGGGTCTCCTAGATAAGCCTAAAAAGACTTCTGAGACTTCCCGCTCAGAATTATATTAATTGCGTTGCAGTATGTAGTGTAGTTATAATGATGATCTTATGCAAAATAAAGAAATAAATAAAAATAAATAACGGAAATGGCTGTCTTTGATTAATCATGACAGCCGCCGAGGTGTCACTAAATGTATACCTCTGTTCGAAATGAACGGTCAATGAAGCTTTTTTAACACAAGAACCAACAACCCTGTTCAAGAAAAAAAAAACACTAGTCGAGAAGACTGAAGATTCAAGCCAGGAAAGGTGAAATACACAAGTTTCACATTCAAACCAGAGTTCTTAAACAATCACAAATGACGGCGTTACCCGACCATGAAACTTCCAATCTCGGGTCTCATATTCTCAAAGGTGTCTCCTCTTATCCATCTAAGACTCTTTCCCTTGCCGCGTATTGTAAATGTCTTAAGTTGCACAAGCACGAAAGAAACCAAATTAAGTTTTCTGTTTTCAGAGAGCATTCCATCGATGCATTCAAAAGCGCGCGTAGTCGATTTTACAATCAACGAACAAGCTTCTACTTTAAAGGAGACTGCCTCGTTTTCCAAAGCTATCTAAGGCAAGTCGACCTCAACATAAAGTTGGCTATAAAATAAATAAACTATACGAACCTCCTAAGTAGTTCATCCTACTTGTAGATGGCAGAGGCATCTGTCTTACTTCGGGCAAGGAGGAGGTAAAATGAATCTCGTACTTGAGACATTCAATATGTGTAAATAATCGAGCCTTGAGTCACAATGATTTCCGGTAAGCGGTCGCTGGGCTCGAAAATAGGGAACTTAAGCAATGGACGTGGCGGGAGGCGACGGCTACATCGGTCCCAGCTTCCCTCTGCCACTCCAGTCGCCGTCGCCCCGAAAACTTCCGTTGCTCCGTTGCTTAAGTTCGCTAATAACGCGATGAAGCCTGGTGTTGCTCGCGAGGCAATAAAAACGCAAGCATTAAAACTCTTTGTTTCACCGTGAAAACGGCTCGATGCAAGCACGAGCACGAGGGTCAAAACCATTCCTTTTTCTCGTGCTAATTTGCGTTTGTGCTTTGGCCTACTTGTTGCCGCTTCTCTGTTTTCTCCCTCCAAGGAGAAACGTTTCTCCTTGGGCGGGGAGGGTACGGCTACACAGAGACTATTCGTGCTTACGCTTATGCTTGCGTCGTTAGTGAAAAACAGACAACACGAAAAGGAACCGGAAATTGTCTCTTAGAAACGGTTGATCAAACGTATCCAATGTAGGCCCTTGGCATGTGGATGTACTATGGTATAACTCAAAATCTTCATCTTGGGTCAGTAAACGTTTTTGGGGAGAGGTAAAACACACTCTTCTTGTTTTCTTTCTTTAGCCAGAAGTTGGAAAAGAAAACACTTTTTTTTCTTACAGGAGTAAAAGATCAGCATTTTGCCACCAAAGTGAATTACCATACCCATGGAGGGTGGAGTGTACAGTTCAGGTAAAATGTCCGCTCTATACTTAGATACCTTATTTGGCAAATTTCATTTTAATAACATCATATTCAAGTCTAAAACATTGAGAGCTAAGAAATGTGTGTCCTTCAGATAAATATCATTAGATTTGAGGGTGCATCCATTGCTTATTTGAAGTTTCTAACGGCACAGGAGTAGCCCAATCCAACTTTTGGCTCATTTTAATTGAGTCCCAGGTTCAACTCCTTTTTGGATGTTTGATGTAAAAAGCTTCACTGTACTCTTTCACTTCAGTCATCAAGCTTACACTCACAAGTTTATCATCTCTTTTTTTCAACAATTGTAGAGGGTGATGAAGTTGTTGGGCTAAAGGATTTGTGATCTGGTGCTTCAAGATTTCCACCATGCTACTCAGTTAATTGTTTCTTTATTGTCCCCAAGTTCAACTCTTTGGCTGCACTCTTTACAGAGCTGACTTGTTGGCTTTCTTCCTCAGAATTACAGTCAGTCTCACGGGATTCTTCTATCCCCAAATTCAATATTACCTTATTGATTAAGTGCATACATTTTCCTTGGGAGAAAATCCTTCAATAGTTTTGGCAAAGAATCTTGCAGGTATCCCTGAGTAAAAGAAGTTCAAGACATTATTCCATGAGTTTTAAAGAAATCTACGGAAAACTACCAAAAAAACCCAACCATTTAGTTGGTATCAGGACATTGTAATTAATCATGAATGTAGAGAATCTTAATATGGATATTTGTGCCTCCCACTTCTAGTGTTTATCTGTGTCTGTTTCTTTCTGCATAGTCTCACACATGTTGCTACAAGAATGGACCCTTCCATAGGCCACATGCTTGAGACAATAAGTTTTACTTGGCAAACCAGTCATCTATGAAGACAAGTTTAAGGAAAAATAAATAAAACCACAGTATAAGTACCAGAAAAGGAGACTCATTATCCTCAGTGGTTCTTAAAGATTAGAAAAGTATCACTTGGAAACTCTGGATGCGATCCACCAGATCATTTCTGTAAACAAGCTTCCATCATGTCACAGAAATGTAACCTCACTGATTAAACTGTATCTTTCAACCATAGGATACAGATATTTTTATGTAAAAAGTTTTCCTCTTTCTTGATTTCAACAAGTTTGTTTGTCACATTTCTGCAAAACCATTAAAAAATAAAGATTTACCTCCAAGTCACATGTATAATCAAACAGAATTGTAGGAGGCTGAGAACTCAAAGCCCACACTTTGTGGAATTCTATAGTCAAAAGTACATACAAGAGAAAAAATCTATTTTCAAATTCTTTGGAAAGTAGATGTTGATATCTTACAGGCTATCAGTAAAGTTTAACATCAAGATCAGTCACTTCCAACTTTAAATGAACAAAATTGGATTAATTGGGTAACTAATTACCAGGGGTAAAAAAGTAACTAGGATACAATTCAATGTTTTATTGCTCCTTCCTGAACCAATTTTTCACAGCAACAGTAAATCTGTTGCAATTTAATAACAGCAACAAAATGTAATTTTCATTGATTTACTTACTTAACATACTGTGTGAAATACTATGCTTGTAAAGCAATAGAAGGTAAGGCATACTTTCACTGTCATGGATCAGATAAGAAAAATGGCCCAAGGCAGGAAGAGTTTTTGTCTCCCTTAAGGTCATATTTGAATACAAGTTGACTATTGATAACTTGAACCAAATTTCTCATCATGCTCATCAAGTACAATTCAGTACTTCTACAACCCAAAATACTGAACTTAAGCAGCTGTGAAAGTGGCATGAACTCTGTAGCAGTAATTCGACATTCAATTTATCTTTCTGAAACCCATCAAATTTACATGACAGCACTTGGACTTCTCTTGGTGGTTTCCTTTGTTTTAATGTGATTATATTCCAATTCACAACATCATTTAGAAATATAACAAACTGTGCCCATGAATGACACTGGACACTAATTTCTCACTTACTTTCAATTATTTGCTCAACTCCAAATAACTTGAACTCCCAGGGAAGGTATGAATCACCAAGAGTCAATTTAACCTTTGAGTCAGAGTACATGCAACAACTGCTATAAGTATGTTGTGAATTAGGTGTACAATATCTTAGTCAACTGTCCTCTTGCCACAGGTGAATAGCAGTGACCACTAATTTTCCCCCCTGTTTCCCCCTATTTTTGCTTAACTCCTAAAGGTTCAAGCTCTCAATGACTTAAAGCCTCTTTCAGCTTTGCTACTTTAGAGGCGACTGTGTGTATAACAACTGTAGTATATATGTTTTCTTGCCAGTACATTCTGCAATCTTATGAAAAACTAGGCTACAGTTCACTCACAAGGGAAAACACAATCTGGCTTTTGAGCTCTTGCTGAAGAAACAAGACCAAAGAACTAGAAGTCAATGCTGCCCGATCAGAAATTAGAACTCACGAAGTGCTAGCGTCCTTACAGCAGAAGAACAGAGGAACACAACCCTTGCGTTACATTCGTCTTAGCATTGATTGAAAATAATGAATTTAGTCCTCATCAAACCCCGCAAATTTTTCTTATTCCTTACAGTTTTTGTGAGATACTTAACAAGTATGAGTGCTTCAATCCTGGCTAAACAGCAGAATACCCGGCCACTTTGGTCCGCCTCACTTACGAGTGTCGAGAGGCTTTGAAGATCGAGGCCTAACAAAATAGACTCACAAGTAAATGTAAATAATGTTGGCCGACCAACATTTAGACATTCGACAAATGGTTAGATTGCACTAAAAAAGAGCAATTTTAAATTTGTCTTGAGTCATACATCACTCCTTTCATTTTCACGGGCGATGAAACTTCAATTAAAAAGTGGTTATTGAGACGTAAGGGAAAAGCAAACTAACGGTCAAACTCTTCTTTCGATTTACGAAAAAAAACTCATCGTGAAAGCCGAAGAAGCAACAGTCGTAACCTAAGTAGGGTTAAATATAGGTGTTATATACCTTAGAAGCTGTTGCTTGTATAACTTTCAAATCTGTTCGATTAAAGAAGAAGTAAAGAATAATTTTTACGGCAAGCCTTGTCCACTATTCCACGAAGCCCGCACGTCCGCCATCTTAGATAAAGTGAGCACGTGAGAGAGATTTAGGATGAATGACTAGATGGTATTCTCAGGCCTCTCTCTTCTCATTGATTGAAGGGGCGCAAAATTCAAACTTTTTTACCGTCGTTTCCATCGGCAGAAATATTGGACAAGATAGCGGCCGCGCTTGCGCATTTCGTCCATAATGGCGTCCAAATAATATAAGAAACTGTATGGAGATTTGTAAAATTTCTAAAGAATATAACAATCAGGAGCTCATGGTCCCGTCTGCTCTCGATCGAGATATATTCAGTACTGATTCTGTTATTCATCAAACCTCACAGGGACTCGATAAATAAAAACCACTTACTTCCCGAGCCAGTTCTTTTGTCATTGATTATTGACCTAGGACATCATGTGATACAGTTCTTCAAAATCCGTCGTTCTCCATCCCAAACACTCGCCTATTACAGGAAAGTGCATCAATAAAGTCAACTGCTCTCGATCGAATTGACTGCTATAGAGTTCGAAGCGTCCAAATATCCTGTAAAATTGTCATTTCCTCCCATCAAAAAAGTTCCCAACGCGCCAGGATATCTCTTATTTTCCATGTTGAGTAAGTGACAAGACGCCATGTTGAAAACTATGACTGAAATAGTTAAACACGAGCAACGCTGATCTTCGAATCGTCGGCCATATTTGTTTATGTTCTTGCAGGGAAATAAATAAGTTCTCGGTCCTTTTCGGAATAAAAATATGCCAGGCATTGAATGCAAATTCAGTAGTCTTAGCGCGAAAATTAAATTAAAGAAAATCAAAATTCTGACATCATGTCATCGCTCTGCCTCGAAAAATCCCAAAGATTTGCTTGCAGGTCTTCTTTTCTTTTTCTTTTCATCAAATAGAAGATCTGCGGTGCTCAAATTCTATAAGTCATGATACGAAACACTCTTCTTTGCAGATCGAGCCGTGATCGCCGGTATATTGAATTCTCTTGATATTCTATTGTTCCGGAGTGTAATACGATATACCGCTGATAATTGTTAGCGGGCTCGAAATGTCCTTGATTTCTGGCGATGTTCCATGAGCGCAAACAGTGCTTTTGACTGATTTTTTTTTTCTTAATTCCGTAAACGCCAACCTTTCCAATTCACTATTTCTAGCTTTTTCTTTAATTTTTTATGAGCTGTATATCATAGCCTTTGAAGAAAAAAAAAATCAAGGGCAAGTTTGCTTTTGCTCCTCTCCTTTGAAAGAGGCGATTCTATTCTATGAACATTTAAATTTTTTTACGATTGTTTAATAGAAAATCTAGTCTTGCACTTGTTATGCAAATAAGTTCAGAGGATTATATACCTACCACAAGTGTGACAGGACAGATGTTGACACGTATATAGAAGTGGTGAGCACCTGCACTGAAAAGGTGCTCGCTTAACGGCAGCACATATACTAAAATGGAACGATACAGCTACATGGTCCAAAATGGAAAATGGGGCAAGCTCTTCTCTGCGAGAGGGCTTAAAGGGGGAAGAAGAGGAGGAGAAGAGGGGAAGAAAAGGGGTTTCCGCGGCGCGCAAAGTAGAGATGCCCATAATCTTGTGGCGCACATCACACCTCAATCCTACTGATTCGACATATATTGCCCATAATAAGTTTGTGAATTGTTATCGCCTAAATTTTCTATAATTTATTCAGGACTAGCAGGAAGAATCGAGTAAAATTGCGACGGATCTAGCGAAAGTTTGTCAAGTACGACGAACTAATGAGCTTCACCGTTACGACAAAGCACCGTCACTTTAGTGGAGAAAATTGGTTTTGCTATATGATGTCTTGTTTTTTTGTATATATCTTTGTTTTTTTAAATTTGTTTTTGTTTTTGTTTTCTCGTTTTGTATTTATCAATAACAACAACGTTCGAAGTTTGCTTGAGCCTTTTCTTTCTACACGAACACATTAGGGAGAATTTGATTTGTTTGCGTCTGCCTCAGCTTTTCTCTCTCGCAGTCACTACTCCCTTGGTACTTGAACCGGTGCCTTGGGACAATATCGCCTCCCTCGAAATTGGGTATGTCCCTCTGAAGTCATTGGTTTTGAATACACGCGACAGGTGTAGACCTTCCGCACCTCTTTGACTTGCGCTCGCCCTTCTGCCTCTGCCTTTTGCGTCCGCCATTCTTGAAACTTTTGACTGAGGTGGTTCCAGGGACAACACTAACCTCCGGACTTGACGTTGACCAGGATAGTGCAGCGGAAGAAGGTGCTTTCGTGGTGTCAAGAGTTGACTCGGTTTTACTGTTTTTGGAACCGAAATGGTCGCTGTCACTGCTGAATTATATGGGGGATTTCCTCGGCTGACTGAGGCAAGATCAGGAAAATATGGGTTTATTGTCAACGCTTCCCTCGGGTAAATGCCAGCTTAGAGGCTATAAAGGAGCAAAGAATGAGAAGATGACAAATGTCCACATTGGACAGCTGGCCAATGAGGAAAGCGTTGGATTGAAAAGTTCGTCGTTGTCAGTGCCTGACTCCCTGCACCGCCGTTGTCAGCGTAGGCTTCTTCCTCGCCACCGTCGTCGATGTCGCAGGGGTGGCGACAGTATGTGCACGCCATTTAATTGCAATCTGTATATGTCGCCTAGATCAGCCCCGTTGGAAGGGGTATCTACACGAAGGAGAAATCGTATAAACCTTCCGGTGTGCAATGTACCTTTTTCTGCAGTTGGTTTTTTTTGGCGATAATGAACAGTAAAGTAACTTAAGTGGTTAAGCAAGACGTATAGGGGAAATTGTAAACTGAAAAAAAAAATTAAACTTCCTTCAGTAGTTTGTTTGCTGAGATTGACATTTTTCAATCACTTGTGACCAATTCTCTCTTTTTCCTCATAATGTTCACTCTTCATTTTTCATTTTCCGTTACCGTAAACGTTATATGCAGCAAGCTGTAAAAGGGTACCTTTCGAGCCACTAAGTTTAAAATGTCATGTTTCACATTCCTTTTCCAGTGCCGCGAAATAACTCAGCTTACATCTCTAAGGCCGCACAACCAGTGACTTTTAAAATTTTGATTTAACGGAAAAGGTTCGTGGAATACAGCAAGACGGCAGTCAAAGGAGATATCGACTATAAAACTAGATAAAGGTTAGGTGACCAACAACAAAAAAGTGGAACGCTGTCCGAGAAAAATTGTTATTTTATTCAAAGAGCATGTAGCCATCCAAACGGGCGCTTGTCGGATTTACAAAATGCCCAATTACGAAGCCTTTTAAATGTGTTAAACCTCTTTTTAAATAAGCTAACGACCACATGATTGGAAAATTTGAAATATCAATAAACTCAATACTTTATCAAGGTGTGCCTTGCAAGAGTTCTTGTGGAATAATAATAATAGCTTCAGTAGGCCTTCTTGTCATACTTTGGAGCTATTTTCGTTCCCCAAAGACAGACAAAAATGGACGGGTCATAGGCATTTTCCTGGCAGCACTCGAGAACTGCTCCATTAGGTCGCGGGTTGAGCTTTGATCCACAACAGATACCAGAGTGAGGATCGTACGGGACACCGCCACAGAGTGAATACACACGGTTTTTATTGCAAAAGTGGGTCTTGTAGTTGTAAGGGGATTGGGCACAACACTTTGTGTCTTTTCCACCAACTCGCTGTTGAACTGTTCCATTACAGCACAAAGAGCTGGCAAGATCATAGGGCTTTGTGCCACCACATAATGACGTAATGGTGTCATTGTAACAGAAATAAAGACTGGGATCGTAGCTTTCTTTACCGCAGCATTTCGAAAGTTGTCCTCCCAGTTTGGGTGTCACGGTGTCAGCACAACACTTCTGGGTGTCCAAGTCGTACCGAGCGTTGTTACAAAGAGGAGTAACTTGACCATTCGTGCAGAAGAAGCGGTTACTTGCATATGCTTTCTTCCCACAGCACTCTGTGCGGTTTCCGCCAAAAAGTGGATTTAGCTGGTTGTCACAACAAGTAGACTTCAAAGTGTCGTACTTTTTCTTCTCGCACAAGGTGTAGATCTTCATGTTTTCGCAGAAGTAAAACCGAGAGTCGTAACTCTTCGCCCCACAGCACTGCGCGGTAAGCCCCCCATCACGGGTAACGGGCATGTCTCCACAGCAGATGAAGGAGATAGGGTTGTATTCATGACCTCCGCAGCGCGGGTATGTCTTCACGCCGGAACAGAAAGACTTAGAGCTATCGTAACTGCTGGTCGCACAGCACTGGGCGTAGTTTCCACCAGTGCGAGGTTGAACATTACCAGCACAGCAAAGGTGAGATAGAGGTGCGTAGGTGCTGTTTCCGCACTTTTGAATTATCTTCCCTTCCAAACAGAAATGCGAATAAGAATTATAACTCTCTTTCCCACAGCATCTAGAAAGGAGTCCTCCCTTTTGCAGAACAACTGTTCCATTGCAGCACTGCGAGGTATCTGGTACGTATGCAGCTTGGCCACACTTCTGGTACTTCTTTCCTCCGTGACAGAAATATGTTCTGTGGTCGTACAAGTTGTTGACACAGCATTTTGCGTAAGGAGAAGGGATCTGTCCATAAGTGGCCAGTGTACCGCCGCAGCAAGTGGACTTGACGGGATCATACGGGCTGCCTTCACATAAGTAGATGATCTTTTCGTTATGGCAGAAGAATAACTGACTGAAAATTGGTTAAAATATGTTTGAGTGAGAAAGGCAGTTACAAAAACTGATATTAATGAGAGGATGTGATGTCTTTCTAATAATTACGGAACTCGTAACCAAACTAATCAGTACATTTTCCAATCCGTGAGCCAAGATTCATGAGGCGCCAAGGAATTGTGGCTAAATACCTAGATTGATTACAGTTTTTGAAATTTATTGGTACTTAGAAAATCTAGCTATTTGTTAAGCAAGAAGGGATAGTGTACTTTTTTTTTTAGAGCGGCTATTCCTAGAAATCATGATAACAATACTAGAAGTCGTGTTGAGGCTTTATACTTCTTAATGTACCTGTTATAGCTCTTTTTTCCGCAGCATTTCGTATTGTTTCCTCCATCGTTCAATACTACCTCGCCTTTGCAACACAAGAAGGCAGCAGGGTCGTAGGTTTTGTAGTTACACCGCTGATAAACTGTGCCGCCGTGACAAAATGAAATCCGCGAATTAAAAGCTTGATTACCGCAGCAGTCAGAGTCTCGTGGACCGTAGTTAGGGCCAATTTTTCCACCACAACATTGTTCACTGACGAAAAAGTGACAGAGGTTATGAGGTTCAAAACAACAACAAATTAAAAGTGTAATAAATATTCGCTCCTTATTCGTCCTCCCTTGCTCCGTGATCCCGTCACGAACGTGGGAAAAAAAAAGTCCTGTCTCAGCAAAATGTAATCCGAAGGTCAAAGGGTTCGATTCCTTCTAGAGGCTCCTAATTTTTTTTTGTCCAACACTCCTGATGTTGTCAGAACACATGTTTCCCCTTTTCATTGCCGAGCTCAAAGGTTACCATACAGCTCCTATGATATATGATGAATCTTCCTCTCACTTTATATCTGAGAAGAGCCCACCACTCGACCTGGAGATAACTAAGTGCATTTAGGGGTCTATTTGTGCGTAATATCCTCTAACTTGTCCTATAGTTTGGCTGACAAGCAATTCTATATCGCCCTGGATATAAATCTTGTCTGTGTAAGAGTGGGACCTTGGCTTGATTACTTTGATTTTCATTATGAGTAGCAACAAACATTTTTATCTTAAACAATACTGTACGCTTCCCTACCTTAAAGGGTTGTATATTTTACCACTGCACTTGTGCAACACTGTTTTGTTAGCATGGCAAAAATAATCCCTTGAATCGTAGTTCACATAGCCACAGCACTTAGAGTAATGACCACCGGCTAGATGAAGGACTTTGTTGTTACAGCAGGACTGGGTGCTAGGATCATAAGCTTGGCCGCCGCATTTGGGGTGTACCACATCACGGTAACAGAACTCGTAGTGCGTATTGTAGACTGATTTTCCGCAACAACTGGCGTACCGGAGGGGAATTTTACCCAGGGGAATGGAAGTACCGGCACAACAGAGGTCCCCGAGGGGATTGTATGGGCTGTTGGCACACAGTGCATACAATTTATTATTACTGCAAAAGAACTTGTCTGGGTGGTAGCTTTTTTGACCACAGCAGCGAGAGGTTGAACCGGCGCGCTGGACAAGATATTTATTGCAACATTGGTATGTGCCTGGGTTGTATTGCTGCTGCTGGCATCGACCGTAGATAACTTTGTCGTAACAGAAGTTTATGCGAGAGTCGTAAGAGGTGTTAGCACAGCATTTGGCTGCCAGTCCTCCAATACGTGGCTGTTGACTGCCAAGGCAACAGAGCGTCACAGCAGGGTTGTAGCTTTTCTTCTCACAGAGAGGATAGACTTTTGATTGAAGACAAAAGTAGCGGCTATCGTCATAGCTGAGATGAGCACAACACTTCGCCCTCGAGCCTCCTACACGCGACGTCACTTGTCCATTGCAGCAAATGAAGCTGGATGGATTGTACTCAGTCTTGCCACAAAAAGTATACACTTTGTCTGAGTGGCAGAAGTGGGTCAGAGAACTGTAACTGTACCGCGAACAGCAGCGTGCAGCAGCACCACCAAGTCGGGATACTAAGTAATTCTCACAGCACATGTGCGTGGAGGGATCATAGCTGTTGGCATTGCACTTCAGGAAGACATGGCCACTGTTGCAGAAGTATGAAACGGGATCGTAACTGTGGGCACCACAACACTTGGCGTCCTTGCCGCCAACTCGAGGAACAACCTTCCCACTGCAGCACTGCTGACGGGTGGGGTTGTAAGGACTACTTCCACACTTACTGTTGTAAAAGAAGGAGACATTTTTTTTTTTACATTAAAGAACTTAGACCTGATAGTATTACTTGAAGTATAATTTATAATTTGTATTTTCGTGGAGATCTTTTCAAAATTTGCCGCGAAGATGTGTTATGTTTTTTTCGATGTTAGAAGTTTCACACTCTCTTGATCACGTAACTATTTTACCAATATTTTAAGAACAATATTGATCCTGACAAGAGGGTTGTAAGGACTGATTCTACGCTAACTATGTAAGAAAATGCGAAACTCTACTTCGAGAGTTGAATCCTGTCATCGTTGTCTGTAAGGGCCGATGTTATGATTCTAAAGAAGTTTAACAAAATTTGCAATGTACTCACATTAATGAATTTTTCAAAGATGCTAGACTTTTTTTAAAGAGTAAAAGAAGTCTAGCATAAATTACTTGGAAAACAAACCTCCTACTCTTAAAAGTGCTACGAAACATTGATGACGAGTGAAATTCTATTCTGTCTAGATTTCAATCATCTCCGGAGCCTTGGGCGATGGAAAACATACAATTTTGCCAGAGCTTAAAAGGATAAGCATACGATTTAAAAAGCATTATTTCTTCTATGAATAAGTCAATGAAAACCCCATCGTACAACTCCTAAACGGCTAAAAGCAAACGTAAGTTTTCGCATCGTCAAATTGTGTTATATCATCTTCCTCTATTACATTGTGAATTCTATGTGAAACCTTGGAACCATGACTTTAAAAAACGTTGCCATCGTAACTTCGAAATTTCATTAGCGAAACTACAAACGAGCACAAACCTTTAAAGTCAAAATTAGTATTTTGTCACTCATGACATTATGTAAGAAATAGAAAGTCGTAAGGAAGTCCATGTCAGTACTATAACCCAGGCCGCGGTTGTTCGAAGGTCGGATAACGCTATCCACTGGATGTCGGTGGATGACACTATATGTTTTGCTATGACTTACTTGCTGGATGACGATTTATCCTTTGGATAGCGTTATCCACCCTCTATACAACTGGGCCCATATTGGTACGTTTCCTTACGGAAGCCAAAGACTGGTCGTGGCATGATGAATTTTGGAGCTTACGCATATCACTCAATATATCGTAACAAGAAAAGAGGGATTCTAGTTTCTTTTAGCTCCATATCTAACTTAGCTATCTTTCATTTAAGTCACACTCAACGTTCCATCATGTACTTACTTGTAAACAACTCCGCTGGCGCAAAAAGCTAAGAGCTGGTTATAGCTGCTTCTACCACAACACCCGGCTTGCAATCCACCCGTCCGTGCAGCAATCACAGAATTGCAACAAATCTGGCTAACTGGATTGTAAGGCTTCTTTCCGCACAAGGGAACGATCTTACCTCCATGGCAGAAGTATTGCCTGCTGTCATAACTTCTAGTGAGGCAGCAAGCGGTAAAGCTACCACCAATCTTAGGAACTACGCGCTTGTTGCAGCAAAGGCTCCTGGTGGGATTGTAAGGGGACAGGCCACATTTAGCGTACACCTTTTGGCTGAAACAGAACTCAGTGCGTGAGTTATATGGACGTTTGTAACAGCAGCTGGCATAGTGGCCGTAACCACCCCGAGGTGCCACGAGGTTCCCACAACAGAATGACGTCTGGATATTGTAGGCATTTCCGCCACACTTTTTGTAGATCTTGCTTCCATAGCAGAAGTAGTAGCGTGAGTCATAGCTTTTTATGCCGCAGCATTTGCCTTGCTTTACTCCGTACTGAGGACATAGGTTACCATTGCAACATAGGAAGTGATCAGGGTCGTATATTCTGTTACCACATTTGGGAACAATGGTGCCTCTGTGACAGAAATTGGTGGACGAGTCATATGCCTTCTTCTCACAGCATCTCGCATATTTACCACCGGGACGAGTGTAGAAGTTGTTCTGGCAGCAAATGTAGGTCAAAGGATTGTATGTTTTCTTGAAGCATTGAGGATAAATGTACTGATTGAAGCAAAAATAACTGTGAAGCAGAAAAATAAAGAGGACTATGAATGCAGTTCGTTTAATAAAAAATTCAAGGTATTAAAGTCATAAAAAAGTAGGAACTACACACGGAATTGACATTTATCCTGTAGAAAATGTGGAAACAGATGATATGATTATTGCTACTGCAAGGAGGAAATCAGTGGAGACAAAAAGGTCAAAGCCTCAGTGTCGATAGCCTCCCGAATAACGACATGCATTATGGTTCATTAATGACACAATCCAAGGAAATTTACTTCCCAGATTTTCGCAAGATCTCATAAATGAGGTGCTAAAAAGGAAATAGTTAAAAAGAATTGAAGAGAAAAGTTTAATCGTTATGTTTTGATATCTCAATGGTCGAGTATTTAGAAGCGTGGTTAGAACCTTGCACTTGAAACATTTGGTATCAACCAGAGTCGATCTAAGACGGAAACGCGGAGTAACATTGGTACACTAAGAAATATCCTTGGAGGAGCTGGGAGTTTCGTCCTTGCGGAATTGCTATATCGTACGTAACCCCACCTCCCCCCCTCCCCCCCCCCAAAAAATTAACAGACAAACAAAACAATAAATGAAATAATATCCATAAACATATACAACTGCTACCTCAATAAGTTCGACTCCCTCACCTTCCACTGTCGTAACTTTTATCTTTGCAGCATTTGGTACTTTGTCCACTAACGAGAGGTCTGATTTTGTTTTCGCAACAGATAAACGACTGAGGGTTGTAAGCACTATTGTGGCACTTTGGGTACACTTTCCTTTCGAAACAAAAGTTTCGTTGGCCGTCGTAACTCTTGGTGTGACAACATGTGCTATACTGACCGCCTACACGAGGGTTTACCACTCCATGACAACATTTCTGGGTAACTGGATTGTAGGTCAGTTTGCCGCAGAGTGGGTAGATAAGTCTTCGGTAGCAGAAGAAGAAGCGGGAGTCGTAGGTATGAATCCCACAGCACTTTGCGTGATCGCCGCCAACTCGTCTGACAACGTGTCCCTCACAGCATTTAAAGTAAAAGTCTAAGAGAAGAGAAACAGAAACTTTTTAACCCTTTACATCCTAAACATCAGTATACATATTCTCTATATTGTTCTCTATACATTTGCTAAGGTGATGACAAAGAGAGTCTGTTTATCAATCAAGAGCCTCTTTCATTGGTAATTATTCCTTCTATTCTCGTGACCTTAATACACCGTTCCGTCAAAAGCGCAAAGGTTTTTCAGCTTTAGAGACCTACCTATTAAGAATTCTGACCAAATCTCGCCAAACTTTTTTGAAAGCCCACTCTCCTGATCTTACTTTTGATGTCAGAATGAATGGTGATATAGCTGAGTTACACGTCAAAAAACTTGCTCAAGGGATCAGTGTATGGTTGAACAAGATTTTCTCCTCGATCATTTTTGCCAATTTACGCGCAAACTCCGAAAAAAACCTCACTTTGCCTTGTTAAGAGTTGTAGTGTGAACGAAGTCACGACTAAAAAATGCATAACTTCAACTGTCGATAGCAACAAGAGGTTGCCGAATAGGGAGTATCTGTTACTTTATTCCTAAAAAGGTTCCTATTGTAGATCCGTGGGATATTCATGCGAATTTCCTTTTTTCGTCCACTGGTAAACCAAGCACAAAATCATTTAGCACCACACTCATTCAAACATTATGAATCCTTCAACTCTGAGTACAACACAACTGAGTCTTAAAAAGAATTAAGTTTTTGTTTTCAAAAGACAAACATTACTCTCTTTCCTATGGCTACAAAATTTGACCGATATCATTGCATGGAAGGAATTGCCACCAAAGATAAGCAAGTGAATCAGCTCTGCTCAGTTACTTCGCCAATACGCTTCTTGAACCAAATAAGAAATACAATTTTGGGTCCAATCTTGAAATGGACCAATACGGATTCCTGTGGACTCGCTTATTCTCAATCAAATTTCCAACACCTTGATTTTTTTGTTCACGAGTTTAGATAAACGTCCATCATGAAATTTCACTGTCTTCATACATTTTCTAGTTTTTTTACTTTCCAGAAATCTTTACTAACAAAATAGAGCCCACACAGATAACAGTATTAGACGAACCAAATACACTCTCTTGCCATCCGCAATATTGCAGAATTAATTCCTTTTGAGGATCCTTATAATAGTGACCTAAACTATGTCTAATTATTTGTTAGAAATAACGATTGATTAAATTGGCTCCCACTCTGTCATAAGAAAATATTCTTGATAGTAGCAATGCAACGATCATTTGAATGCATAACATAACACTGGCACAAATATGAAGGGTAGGAATAACACTTAAGTTGATGAGAAAAATTTCGCCGTCATCGACGAAAATAAATATGAGAAGGGGAACTAATCACTTAGGTTCCTTTGAAACTTAACGCGTGCCTCTTGTTCTGCACGTTAGTGAGTTTTTAATAGAATGTCATCTTGTTTTGAACCTTCTTTGCAATGTAATTAATCAAGGCGTCCTTTCGGATGCTGCTCTCTATCTCCTTCAAAAAATCACGTTTTTCAATGCAAAAACAGGTGTCATATCGTTTTCTCAGTACCACGCCTAATACAGACATATACGTGGTCAAGATTTGTCTTTTGTTTAAAGTTCGATTTGAGAAAAATTGCTGAGGGAAGAGTCATAAGTTTTGCATTTAGTATACAGCCAATTTACTAAATTAAAGTTTCGTGTTATATATTTCATCATTTGACAAAGCTCTTTTCGATTTTACTTCACAACAACTTTCCAATTGAAAAAGTCATCGAAAAACAAATTAATCAAACTGTGATGATAAGCTGTGACATTGTCATAGTAACAAAGTAAAGCAGGCACTATCTGAGTTTCCTTTTTTCGAAACGAAGAACACTACATCAGAAATTTGGAAAAGAATTGTAAAATCAGGGGATTAATTTTACTTTGACAGAAGAAATAGAGACAAGCTCTTGTAGGTAGAAACAGGAAACTGGGGAAGGAATCAAGTGAAAAAATAATTTCAGAATCGTAAGGGGTTACTGTCATTGACCGTGGGAAATGACAAGGTAATTTAGATAAAATTTTATAATGCTATCGTAGCTCACCTTTCAGGAATAAAGATACGTTCAATTTGCAAAATGACATAATCTTACCTAAGTGTCTGAATTTACTCATCACCTGACTTCCAACATTTGAACTTGTTACATCTTTCGCTGCGAGTAAGACACCCAAAGACACGGTTATCACCGATACAAACAACATTTTGTGTTCAGCTGAGCCAGCCAGCTAAAGTCTTTGGAAATGCTGCCCAATGGGTCTCTTTTATAACAACACAAGACTGTCATTTTTTTCTAGTAAGAGATAAGAACATGAAATATGACCTCTTGGGAGTTAAGTGGTCCAGACAAAGCCATAGACGTTAGCAATGAAATACATAACAATAATAAATGTACTTGTACAGCTTGGGTACACGGAAAATGAGGGCGTGAAACTCTTTTTCAATCTGGGTTATGTCATTAGTAGCTTTCTTTCTCGTGCAAAATGGATAATATCGTTAAGTCGAATATCCATTTAATTCATAGCATTTGGATCGTTGAATTTTTGGAATTCACCATATGTCACTGAATTCCAGCAATAACATTATTTTTCTTCTTTAGGAGAAGTTTTTTACAAATTCTTTAATAAACTAAAATTGAAATACAGACAAAAACTTGAAATAAATTCAGAGACCCCTTTTTCTTGTGTATTCGACCTTTTTCTGTCATATTGGTTGTAATGCGGCTCAGTAGATGTATCAAGCACGATGGCAAATATTTTAACAGAAAATGCAACATTTTTCCATACCGTTTATAGACGCTAGAAATAACTAGCCATGTCGATCACAACTTGTTGCGAGATATTATGCAAAAAAAAGATGGAGGAACCTTCTATCGGGTGAGAATTTTCCGAGAATATCGCAAAAGTTTTCCGTATCATAAAAAGCGTGGTGTAGACAGAGAACTAAATGTTAATAATACAATATATACGTGTATTTGTCTGTCGGTAGCTTTGGTTTCACAAAACTTCAGGGGGTTGAACGTCTTCTCTAGTAATGACGTCATGAGCAGTTTTCTTCCTTCAACGGCAAGAGCTAATATTGTCAGTCGTATATCTACCTAAAACGTCATGATTATTCACTACGGTAAATATTTTGAATCTCACGCGATTGAGATGCATTTCTCTAGCTGACCTTTTAATATATTGCCATTACCCTTAGTGATGAAAGTTCTCGAACGATATATTCTTGTGACCTCTTATGACGAGACTTACGAATATATTGTATTATTAACATTTAGTTCTCTGTCTACACCACGCTTTTTATGATACGGAAAACTTTTGCGATTTTCTCGGAAAATTCTCACCCGATAGAAGGTTCCTCCATCTGTTATAAAACCATTAAGTTTTCCACCTTTAATTTATTGCCAGAAAAGTTAAAAAAATTTAAGGAAACGGAAGCATTACTTGCAGATATACGTTTTCCTTGTTGACTGATTCATGCAAAAAAAATGTATCAAAAATTTTGCAAACAGTTCATTTTGATTATTTCAAACTTTTCTCGAAAAAACAGGGAAAGGAATTTTCCAAGAAACCTATTGAAATCTCATGAGAGATTTCAGGCATGATCATCTTAAAAGCATGGTTTACTTATAAAGGGCGATAGAGATTGTGCTTGCGATTAAATTAGCGACTGATTTGATGAATTACCGGCCGCAATGAAGTCTGTTTAAAGTAGAAGATGGAAAAGTTTTGCTTGTATGTTGCTTTGTGCACGCACATTTAACGCTTTAAAAAAACTTTCTGTAGGTTAAATGATACCATGCAATGCAATATTGCGTGTAACCGAAGGTAAAAGAACAAAAACAGAATCTACCCCAGTGAAGCAACATTTCACCTGAGGAATGAAGACTAATCAAAATCGAGGGATACTTCAGAAGAAAAAAGACAAAAAAACTGTACTATAAGATTTGGCGTGTTGTATTCTGGCGTGTCAAGTTCGTTTCAAAAATGGAGCTAAAAGCAACTGAAAGGGAAGCTATTCTTGATTTTCGTGCCGGTTCCCAAACAGGTCATCTATAATCATTTATCATCAGAATTCTGCAACTGAAACACTCAGATTGAAATGTCGAGTCATGTTGCGTTAAACCTTGAGTCTTGACAACTACCTTGCAATTAAAAAATGCTCGGCAGGTCATTTGTGAGATTAAGGTTTCTTTTCATAAAGCTTACTAAGTACTTCCCTTTTTATGTACTTTTACGATTCAGTCATTGTTTTCCTTCTTTTTCTCGGCTGAAATACCTGAGACGGAAGTTGAAACGTAAATTACAAATTAGTTCAGCGCTTTTCTGGAAATCGAGGCGAGTCGAAAATTACAGAAGCTCCACCCAGTGAAAAAAAATTTTAATTATGGAGGAGTTTGGTCAATAAGTATACTTTAATCGTCATAGATGTTTCAATCAATCGTTGTTCATAGTTGTGTTAGGGGAAGAACTATACCTTAAAAAAATGGTTGCTGATGGGAGTTTTTAATTTACAGTTTTTAACCTCACTTGGGACACATTTTGGAATGGAAATTCAAGATTCAAACATAATGTAGCTTTTTTCGTGGTTCAAAATACCGAAACTGCATGATTTGACTTATTAAGAGCTTGAATTTACCTCTGAAGAGACAGGTTAACTAATTCCTTTCCGGGAATATGAACTTTTGTTCATCAATTCTCAATGATTGTCAGTAAAGAGGTTCTCTAGAATTTTTTTGTCTTTAATGAAAACCTAGAAGTAATTGTGTTTTTTAACGCCTAGAATTCATTTATGCCAAATTTATGCAGAAAGGAATGCGAAACAAATACTCGCGTGATAAACACCAACATATTGATGTAAAGCGATCGAGACTTTCGTAATCATCTTAAAAAGCGTCGTGTACCTATTAAGGGCGATAGAGATTGCGTTTTGCTATGAAATGAGAACAAGATTTGATAAATGACCGGCTACGACGAAATACTTTTCAAAATAGAAGACAAAAAAGGAAAAATTAATGATCTCTCACATAATAAGGTTTTTCTTAGCTGGAAAAATGTAGGTGCAGTTCTGCTCGAAAATTAGGTAAACGAACAAACTTTTGTTCAAGTTTTTGTGCTTGTGTTTTTTTTTTACAGTGATGTGAAATAATTCCATATAGCCGTAAGATCGAAAACAAAGATATTCTGCTATCGATTGCTCTGTCGTGCAGCTATGCGCATAAATATAAATTCTTTTCACCTGAGCACTGATTCTTGTTTACCGTCGAGGAGTAATTACATATTGTTAAAAACCTATTCTTAGGATTCGTGATGTCAGCAAGCTCGTGACGGGAATTCCTTTTAAATTATTTTACGTGGAAAAAATATCGAAAACGGTTTCCTTGCAAAAAAGGCGTTTTAATGTCTTTTAAAAAATGGAGCTATTTCCATTATTTGGATAGATCGCAGGGGATATGTTTACTGACGCGGTGGTGTTCCCAACCCGGTCAGACTCAAGTTTTTCTAATAAAATCGCTTACTATTGGTCATTACTGAAACACTGAGCTGGAAATGAGTCAAGCCCCGTTAAACTTGTACCATGGCAACTAGCTTTTGTTTGGATAACTTATAAATGGTACGTACGAGAAGAATACTCCTTATATTCATGATAAGCATGTCAAGTTCTTCCTTCGTAAAAAAAGTTAACAAAACAGGTGTTATACTGTTTCTAGCTTTGGGAAGTTATTTTCCTCTTTCCTTTTGCTGAAAGTAGACGAAACACGAGTTGAAAGGTAAATAAAAGTTCATTTTGGCGCATTTTAAGAATTAGAGGGGATGGAAAACCCAATTTTGAGATCCTAATCGCTGTTCTACGTAATGAAAAAATATCAATATTGAAGGCGTGAAAAATAGATTGTCTACGCTCGAAAGCCCACAGATGTTTCCGAAATCACCGTGGATGTTTTTTTGACTAAGAGAGTTTGAAAGATTGTCACACAGTAAAAATGGTTGACGGAAGTTTTGAACTTTCAGTATTTTTTCTTCACTTGGACAGTGTTTCGGAGGACCAGAAGTAATTCAAATAGTAAGCATGCACTCTTTTGCATTGTCTAAATCACGAAACTGCGTGATCTTACGCATGATGTGTTGAAAATATATCGTATTTACCTCTGAGCAGACACCGGATATAGAGATAATTCAAGCGTAAGGTTGATTAATTCCTTTCACGAGAGATATTTGGTCCATAATTATGTCTAGATTGACTTAAAGTTTATCAATGCTTAGTGCGTTGGTGGATAGACTATTTGGAGATAGTGAATGTAAAGGAAAACCTAAAAGCAATTGCGGTATTGCAATATTTGCAGTTAAAAATCTAATACTGTGGTGGGGAGATGTCGAGATTGTGAATAAAATGTACTGATAAATAGTGTAAACTAGAACAAGCGATATCAACCATAACGTAAGCTTGATATGGAGGTTTTAAGTGCTGTACATATAATTTACGTGCTCGCGACTACACCCCCTCAGTGGATGAATTTCAATAAAAAAAGAGAATATGTTATAGTGGGCGCATAAACTTCGATATGCAATTTTTGTTTAGACAACAACGCCTGGCAAAATTCGAAAAGGAATGACGGCTAGTCATGGAGGAGGCTGTGGCGTCAGAGCCTGTTTTAAGTTTTCTGTCTAATTTCTTTTGACAAAAGAAAGACTATATTGGCAGTGATTTTCCTAGCACTTGGAGCGTATTTTAAAAGAAATCTATGGAATGACCTTCAGTGGCTCCAAATGTTTTTCTTAACCTATTTGTTCCATAGTTGTTCAAGAATGGTATTTAGACTAGACTGGAATCAACACAAAAAAAAGAAAAAAAAGTCACCTTAATAAGAGAAATGGCTCTAATGTGATTTGATTTGGTTGTGCATAACGGGTTGTGCAATTAAGA
Source organism: Pocillopora verrucosa (assembly GCF_036669915.1). Classification (NCBI taxonomy): domain Eukaryota; kingdom Metazoa; phylum Cnidaria; class Anthozoa; order Scleractinia; family Pocilloporidae; genus Pocillopora; species Pocillopora verrucosa. Next base: position 14,311,306 of record NC_089314.1, read on the forward strand.
TCTTAAACTTTTCCTTACAAACATCTGGCTAACGCTGTTCGAAGTATTGAAAATGACATACAAAATCCATCGGATAAATCTCTATCCGGAGGATAGTACAGTGCGTTTTGTTAGCTCGTATCCGCAAGGTAGGAATTTATCTGTTGGATGGCATGATCTGCCCTTTGGACAACTGCGCCAAGTAGCCCCTTTCTTTTTCAAATAGGCGTTTGCAGTAAGCCAATGTGCAAGGTACAAGGAATGTTCACTTGTCATTGCATTAAACTCTCATTACTGATTCAGGAGAGAATGAATGGAAGCAGAAATATTGCCAGTCAGATCCCGGTACTGGAAGTATTGATAAACGTGTTGCACCGTATGTTACTCGAAATGTTAAGAAGTGGTTGGTGAATTGTAAATGGTTTTATGTTCTTTTTTATTCTTAAGATGTTTCTCAAGGAAAATATAATATCTGGGGATTTCTCTGTGGGAATTTTAATTTCTCAAAAGGAAAAAGATCAACCATTCAACCCAAATACCGCAAAATAAACTCATTTACTTTCAGTGGCATCAAAGCTTTTCGAAATTTTTCTTATTTGCAAACGTAATAAACAATCTCCGTGTTGCTATATTAAATAACACCTTAAGTACTCCAGTTAGTTTATCACCTCCGACTGCAGTTTAGACAGAAGTTTTTATATTTTCGTCAAGGTGCCGTGTCATGTCACTATGGAAAGCGCGGTGTCTTAATGGCTTCCAGAAAATGTAAATATAAGTTGTATCATTATTATTTAACGGTGAACGTATTAATTTGATTGGTTACCGAGACTTTCAATTGCAACCCATTCAAAGATCGTTACTTGAAGACCTTCGACCTCCTCCCGAGTTTCTCCGAATATTTTTTATGAAATCAGTTGAATTTCTCAATTGGATTTGTGACCATTCGCAGAACTTTTGAAGATTTTGGCGTATCGTCGACGATTTCCAAGTAGCAAACTCGGGGTTCAACCAACCTTACGGCGCCGAGGCAATATTTTTAAACTTAATCTAAAGAATAATGATGCGGGGGTTAGCTTAAAAAGCAATCTCTTGAAGTTTGTTTCCTAATATCATAAATTTTTTAATTTCAAAGCCTACCAATATCCCGGTCTTGATGGAAAAAACCCCCAGCTTCTTCTGCAAAAATTTAAAGTTGTTTTCAAGAAACTTGAATAAAGTTGAACACGATAAACTGAGGAAAATCAAATTCCTGCTTGAATTAGGAACTAACCGTAATCGAGTATTCTACCAAACGCTATTTCATCGGGAGAACCGATTTGATAATAATTTAACCGTGACTATAACTTCCTTTCTACGATACCAAACAAATGTTGATGTTGTTTTCTAGTTTGGTGATCAAAAATTTAATGAATACTGAGCTGCTTGTTTCCTTTTTTTTCAGTATTTGGAGTTTCATTCGGTTTTGAGGATATCCGAGTATGAAGGATGATTTTCGTTTTCCAGCCTAAGAGTTTCCACCTTCTCTATTTCTCTGCGGTTTGAAATATCGGCATGCTGGGGCTGCTGTATCTTTCGAGATAAAATATCCCATTGTTTGACTTTGAAAATAGAGGAAAACCAACGAAAAAATGTTTAGCTTACTGCCTGGTAGTGAAGTTGTTCTGAAAGACCCAACTGAAATTACTGGTTAATTCGAATTGCGTTTTTGGGCCCGCGTGATTATCAGAGATTTACAATTCGTGATATGTTATGTATGCCACATCAAGTGAATAATTATAAGTTCGGCATAGTAATTCAAAGGCACCTGTCACCACAACACCTAGAACTGCGTTAATTAAGAGAGTTGTGGTTTTAGCTTCCATGCATGCAATGGCATTGAACTTGTAGTAAATGCACCAAGACGCTGAAATATAGACGCCGTGGGAATGAATGGAGGTAAGCATAATATATTGACAGTCGAAAGCCAATATTTTTCGTAGAGTTTTAGTGCTTTATCTGTGGCGTTTGATTATGTTTTTGCAGCTAACTTTAATTTTTAAAAACTTCGGAAATGATGTGTAGTCATATTTTTTCTTGATGGAAAATAGGAAGCCAGAATTCAGATAGATCTTTCAATAAAGTTGAAGACAAAACGGGGGAATTAACATTCGACCAGAGGGGAAATAAAATCCTGGTAAAACTGTTTTTGATAAGAAACCAGGCGCCGTAAAAAATGCATTAATTCAATTATTTTAATCCGAGTTTCCTTTCCATCTATCACCTTGAAGGATTAGTCTATCCTCATTTGACAAATGTCGCTTCAAAGTTCGACAACGTTTGCACAATTGTCGTTTGAAATCACTTGGATGTATTTTTTTTCTGGGGATTGGCAAAACATCTTCCTCTTACTAGTAAGTTATGTCGGTTTTGCCTTTCAGATTGACATGCAATGAAAAATCTATTAGGTAATTCAATTTAGAGGTTTGTCTTGTGAACGTCCTGTTTATTGGTCCTTGGATAAGAAACAAACAGCGATGGCTAAAGGTGGTCCTCTGTCAACAGAGCGTAGATGCAATTCATCAAAAAAATTCGATTTAACGTGAATGCTGAGGGCCGACATTTTTAGATCAAACGCCATTGAAATCATTCATTCTGTCTTGGAGTTATTTGAGGTTTCCATTACGTTTTGCTTTTAGATCAATGAATAAAATGAAAAGAAAAGAGGTGGTAATCGTAGTGTCAACTTTAAAAGTAGAGCGTCATAAAAAATAGTTATTGCTGCGATGTTAATGAGTCGCTATAACGTGGTCTTGCGGTGCGGTGAATATCTCGCAAAAATTCTGAATTGGCTTTTGTGAAGAACAAGATACAGGAGCAAAGAGATGTATCGACTTTTAAAGGAACATTTCGTTGTTCTTACTTTCCCAACTATTTTATTTTACTTTTCCCTTCTGCTTTTTTTGTTAATGTTTCGACAAACATCGGTCTGTTGAAGACATCATCTTGGTAAATGTTATGAGACAAAGCATTTCATAGAACACATATTGTAAAATATGTTTAAGAAGGAACTAAAAAATTATTTATTTTATATTATATTTCAGTCAATCTGGTTTATTATGAAGACAATTATGCCGTAAGGCTTTAGAAAGTCATCGGCACTTTGGCCACGGCCGCAAATAAATGAACGCCTCGCGTTGCGAACAAGATGACATGTTCCGTATAATTCCGAAGTGAATTTGAAATGGGCCTCGGATTAATAAGTAAACGTGTATATTCTTTTGATTAACAAATTATTGTAATATGCAATTAGTCGACGGAAAATGAAGCAGAGAATTGAATACAGAGTTCAAATTCCAATTACTTAGTAACGAGAATAGGTATCTCTCGGTCTTAATGGACTCGAAGGAAATTTGAGAGCTCATAGAATGGGAAAAAATGATTCTAATAGGCACTCTTGTGTTTCAGAACTGCAACGCAACTGCTTTGGCCACCCGACGCTTCGCGCCCGAAAACATAAATTATGTATACCTCACAAAGTCAGTGAAAGTTGTTAATATTCATACAAAGGCAAAAATCATCAAATTCAAGCTTCACCAAAACGGCTCAATTTAAACAGGGAAAGCCATTATAGGCACAAACTAGGGTATCTGACAAAACGGAAGTGCCCGTTTGAACGTTACATCGAGCAGGTCGAAGCTTTCCAATGGCCTTTCACCTGCGCTATACAAAGCCAGGATCTCGTTACATTGTGGCGGTTAGTGGGCTATCCGCGTTTCCCCGCTGTGTGGAGCTTTTTGTTTATATTTTTGGTAATTTTGCATTTTGTGTGCTTTCGCAGGAACTTTGATGCAAGAGTAGAACCTCCAGCGATTTGGTGGACTCTTCGTTGACCTGAAAGGTATCTGAAGCTTTTATTGTAATGGTTTGGATAGAATTTCTCGAAATGTCAGCTTTACGTTAGGTTCTTCACACAAAAACCAAAGGGTTTGGTATTTTAAACGGATTTGGTATTTGTTATTTCAAGTCCCTTGTATGACGAGATGGCGGTATCGACTGATGTATGTATGAGTAATATATGATGTACGTCAATTCATAGATCTGAGATAACCTTTCAGGTTACTAGTGTTTTTGTTGGCGTTTTTTACTCGAACCGTTGAAAGGAAGGGATGAATAGAAGTTGTCGTTCAAAAACTGCATCAGAATTTAATGAAAATGGAAATTGACCGGAATTGTAAACCAGAATCATCCCCAAAATATTCTGTGAGTTTAATCGTTTGTCGAATCAAATGTCCGATTTGAAACAAGTAGGTCTTACTTCAGAGGTCAGGAAATTAAAAACTTTACGTGGAGATTGTTTTTGAGAAGAAAAAATATCTCAAATTTGGAAGTTGGAAAAATTATGATCCGCCGTTATTAGTGGCAGTGGTAAAATGAATACAGATCGCCTGCAAGGTATTTTGTGTAAATAAAGCGAGGACCTGCCATTTTGATTTATTCGTGCTAGATGGAATAAATTACTTGAGTTCAATTTATGTTGACTGAAAATATTGACGGAACGTGGCGCACGTTTGGAAATGGGTAATGTAAGACATACATGTCTCCTCTGTAGAACTTTTTAAAATAAGAAACATAGTATGTCGTGCGGGTTCAAAATATTCAAACGAAGGTCGTACCCGAGCTATTTTTTAAGGTTTTGGCCATCAATATCATGCGGTAATGAATGTATGTTTCTTATGGCTAATGAAAGGTTTCAAAGCGTCGTTAGGTTGGGATAATAGATTGACTGTAGTACTGAATATTCAACAGTGAGAGAATTCTCGTTCTACATATGAGAATCTGTTTGAAAAGGTTGGTCGACCTCAAGGGTTCCAAGGCGGATGTAAAATTCCCAACGTAGACTTGTTCCTTAGTATTTGACTACTGCAGCCGCGTTTCCCGTAAATAAACGTAAAATGGTGAAAGTACTCTCAAAACATTTATAATGATAAATTTATGGGTTTCTTCATTGTTTCTAACTTATTCCACGGCTTCGGAGCGTTAATTGCTTCATTTTAATATCAAGTGTAAAGAAATATAATTGCGAATGTAATGCTGAAGGTGGTAAAAAATATACTCGTGATAGGGCTGTTCGACGGCAACCTTCGAAACCAACGGTAGGTTTCAACCACATTCTACGTCTTACAATGGCCAACATTTCGCTTTGTAGCTGCGTTGTTGATAATGAACGGGAACTCGAGACTTCCTTTTGAAGATTTTTTGACCCTTCACTATAATTACAGATGGTTGCGAAAATTTATAACATCTTATTACTACCAACCCACGCAATCTTTGCAGATAACTTGCTCGCTTTCGTGACTGCGATCTGTGTTTGATGGATATCTTGGTCCATCCTGCATTTAGTGCTACTGTCGTGGTTCGGAATTTCATTTTTGTTCATCTGCCTCTTTGAACTGTTATAGTGCCGAGTTGCCAAGAAAATATGTCGTTTAGTTCTCTTCTGTTGCTTCTAGAATTATGAAATAACCAACTTTGGACAGGGAGGAATTTTGAAACACCTACGATCGTGTAGACCTGTGGGTTGAAATCAACCTTTGGTTAGAGGCGACTCGCTTTTTCTTATAAAAGATCTTATTAGTGTACATCTTAAATTGTACTTAATTATGGAAAAAGTAAAGCACTTTCAACGAAATGCTTAGTCTTGATTAATCTTTGCGAAGTCGGTGATTCTGATTTTACCCGTCTTAAATTTTTCCAATCTCGGCGACCAGCCCATCCTTTTATTTCTTTGTGTCGCATGCTTATTGGAAACTAATTCGTTTAATGGAATATGAAGAGCCCATGTAAAACGGTTCTTCGAGCAATTCTCTAAGGTCCATGCATATTCAGCGATGTGTGAACTGTAGGGGTTCATCTTTCTCCATTAAACAGAATGATGTGAATCAAGATCGTTTAATTTTTTCCTCTTTTGTAAACAAACATTTTTCGACAGAACAAGATATCCATGTTGTTCTATTTACTCTCAAATTAGAACTATAACCATCGATCCCAAATTTAAAACATTTAAAAAACATGTAATTATAACTCCTATTCAACTATGAATATTGCATCTCCGTTAGCTTTTGCGGGGGAGGCTTCGCGAGAAAAGATTAATGAAACAATTCAATTTCATGAGCCATAGCTTTGTTTACATAATTTTAAAATTACAAAAGATCAAACGCTAATGAAAGTCACTCTGCGTAAAGTTTGCAATTTTATTTTGTAAGATCAACACAAGTCATTTAATGCTAAATGTAACGTTCGAAAATTAATTATGTGGGAGTAGTTTGGGAACAACGATTGATTAATAGAAGCTTAAACAGACAATAAATTATTTTAACGTACCGTACTTTAACTTTTCCTTGAAGGTATAACAACACAGGTGCTGTAGCAAAACCTGAAAACAACCCCGGTGGCATGAGATGTCACTGAAGAATGGTGACAGGCTGTCATGATGAAGGAGTAGTCCAAGCGAACAAAAGAACTTTGTCAAAACTGTGGAATGCATGCAAATATGGTGATATAAAAACAGTTCAAAAACTAGCCGTAAAAAGGGTCGGTGCAAACGCAAAAGCTCATGGCATGGCTCTCATACACATAGCCGCGCGATATGGAAACCCAGATACTGTCAGGTATCTCCTCTCTTTGGGTGCTAATGCCCATTCAGTGGACGAAGAAGGTTGGACTGCTCTACACTGGGCGAGCGCAGGTGGGCATGTTACTGTTATGCAGCTTCTGTTGGTGGATGGTATTGACCCCGACGTGAAAACAAATTCCGGTGCTACACCCTTGCATTTGGCTGCCTCCAACGGCCACGAGAAGGCGGTGAACCTTCTCTTGACCTTCGGTGGTAACGGAAACGCATTGGACGGAAATGGAAGGACTGCAATGTTTTTGGCAAGCCGTGGTGGTCATGTCCCTGTTATCGAAGTTCTTCTTAAACATGGAATCAAATCTAACATCCCACCCAAAAACGGTCCTACACCAGTACATACTGCTGCACGAAACGGTCATTTCAAGGCTGTTGACTTTCTAATTTCCTGTGGGGCAGATATTGATGTTGTGGACAAGGATGGGTGGAACGCGCTACACTCTGCCTGTCAAAACGGTCACGTTGAAGTGGTAGAGACACTGCTAAAAAGTGGTATGGAGGCGGACACCAGAATCAACGGAGGCTGCACTCCCTTGATGATTGCAAGCTGTCACGGGCATCCAGATGTAGTCGATTTTCTTATCTCTAAAGGAGCTGATTCAAACTCCTCTGACAAATGTGGATGGACTGCTTTGCATTTTGCCAGCCTGGGTGGCCATATATCTGTTATTCGAGCGCTGCTTAAAACAGGAGTAGATGTCAACATTCGAACAGTTCAGGGAACTATTCCAATTCATATTGCAGCGCGTTACGGCCAGCCCGAAGTAGTAAAGTATCTCATGCGTAAGGGGGCTGACCTAACAGCTACTGACAAAGATAACTGGACTATATTACATTACGCCACTCAAGGTGGTCGCCTTCCCTTCCATGTCATGGAATCAATTTCAAATCAAGGTCTTGATGTAAATGCCAAGTCAGTCTTAGGAATAACTCCGTTACACATTGCGGCTAGACATGGCCTTCCAGAGTACGTAGATTTTCTTTCAACTCAAAATTCAGACATCTTAGCTCGAGACAATCAGGGGTGGACTGCTTTGCATCATGCCTGCAAGGGTGGTGAGCTTTCAGTTGTCGAGAAATTGTTTAACAAGGGAATTGACCCAAACGTCGGAACAAATTCTGGTTTGATGCCCATTGGTATTGCAGCATTGCGCGGAAATCAGGATTGTATTAAGTATTTACTCTCAAAGGGGGCTGATCTAAATGTTGTGGATAACGAAGGAATGACTGTCCTTCACTTTGCCAGTCAAGGAGGGCAAACGGATTTGATCGAAACTTTATTAAGCTACGGATTGGAACCAAACGTTGTAGCTGAGAGGGACCTGGTCCCTATTCATTCCGCAGCATTCAACGGCCACGCAAGTGCCTTAAACCTACTTGTTTCTAAAGGAGCAAATCTTAAGGCTGTTGACGACCAAGGTTGGAACGCGTTACACTTTGCTTGTCAAAATGGGCATACTATCGCAATAGAAACAATACTCGAGCTTGGCTTGGATACCAGTGAAAAAACAACGGACGGGAGAACATCTCTTAGTATTGCTACGATCCACGATCACCCAGAAGCAGTAAGATTACTTCTCTCGAAGGGAGCTGACGAGCACATTACCGACAACGACGGGTGGAATGCATTGCACATCGCAAGTCATCATGGTCACGTGACTATTCTTGAACTGCTATTGGAGCTTGGTGTGGAGGTGGACTGCACGACCAGAGACAATTTAACCCCCCTTCTTCTTGCTGCTAAGAGCGGACAAACTGAAGTGATTGCTCCATTATTGTCGCATGCGGCCAATGTAGAAGCTTCTGATAACCAAGAAAGGAAGGCATTGCATTTAGCAAGCCTCGAGGGTCACGTAAAGATCGTGGAAATCCTACTGGAAAGTGGGGTGGATCCCAACCAGAAAACGCAACAAGGCGTCACCGCTATGCATTGTGCTGGGTTAAAAGGGCATAATGACGTCATTGACTGCTTATTAGAAAGGGGTGGTAACATTTACGAAGTTGACAATGAGGGATGGAATACTCTTCATTACGCTTGTCGTGGAGGCCACAAAAAGGTAATCGAACGAATGAAAAAGCTTGGCATGCAGTTAAACTGCCAAGCGGGAGACGGTTCAGTTCCCCTACATATCGCCTCCCGCTACAGTCACCCGGAGTTAGTAAGTTTCCTTCTGACGCATGGAGCTGACACGCATGCTGTGGACAAGAATGGATGGAATGCCTTACATCATTCTGCTACCAAGGACGGGACAGTGGCAGTCGCTGATGCTCTCCTCAAACAAGGGGTAGAGATGATTGTGAAGCGCACTCATGATGGAGACACAGCAATGGGGATTGCTGAAAAAGAGGGCAATAAAGATGTACAACAGTTCCTTAATAGCTTCGTGTCTAACCATTTGGGTATTTCAAGTGACGAGGATAGAAAACATGCAAACTATTGCATCATTCTGTGAGTGAGAAGATTCCCTCGGCTGTAACTTAACCAGTCATCTAACTCTACTTCAATTCCGACAGCCCGGTTCATTGGCATTGCAAACTATTGCGTACCGAAACGATTTTTCTCAAGGTTTGTAGGGGAACACTGATTTATTAGTAATTTTTGTTCGTATGAACTCTAGCAAATTTCTTATTGTATTTCACCTATGACAATTGTTAAGTCAAGGATTTCTAATCGTGCACCATGAAAGTACGTCGCCCAAAATTAGTGAACTTTACCATATTTGAAACTCAAGAGCTTCATAGCTCAAATAAAATCGGACTAACCTCACTCTCAGTTGGGTTGGTCGCAATGAAGAGGGCTTCTGTAGTGAACCTAAAGAACACTGAAATGTGTTCAAATTACGAATAACCTCAAATTCTATCTTTTTTTATTTAGGTACCATAGAGCATGAATTTACCTATTATGGTAAAACTTTGACTATCTTGCTGTGGCCTTTTAACGAATTTAAATATTTCCTACGTAATTTTTAAAAGGAATTCAAAGTTTAAATGTGTTTACATGGTAATGTGAGTGAAAATGGATGTAGTGGTTTTTTAATTACATGTTTAATATGTCGATCTCTATATAACTATTCTCGAAAGAATTTGGAAGTTCAGTAAGAGTCTTGGGAAAAACACAAGAGGCCATTCCTTGGCTATCTAGATATTAGTGTCATTTAATGAGACTTGGAAAACTGTTCGTCAGCCTCGTTCTGTAGCAAAGGCAAACCTCCTAAGCGAACCAAAGCTGGAATTAAAACACAGTGCCAATCTCACAATAAATGCAACCTATCTAACAATTTGCTTTATTAATCAAGATACCGTGATGTACATGCAGGGATAGTACATTCACATCAAAAATACTCGGTAGCTGTCGTTAGTGATCTCTCAATATTAGTAATTAACCGCACCAAATTCTTTAGGTCTCTTTTGTTATTCAGATAGATGTAAGGAAGGGTGGTCTGATTTTGAAGACTAGTTTAGGGTACTTTAAATTCTATTGCTAGCCTTATAGTCTTATGTATGCGATGCAAAACCAATCTGTTAGGAACCGTAAGAGAATGAAGCTGAGAGGCTGAAACCGCAGACAGGCCTTATTCCAAAGGTAATTTTCCCAAGTTATCTTCGGACTCAGGATTTTTGAATATGTTATGAAGATCTCGCTTATCGTTCGAATGTATTATCGGAGAATGAAAGATCCTACATGGAATGTCGACATACAACAATTTCGCGAGATTAGACGGGTTATCTCTTTCTTCGAAAACTGCAATGATTTCCCAACAACTTTGGAATATACCCTTCGGAGTAGGGCCAAGAGATGTGTTGATTCTCATGTATTAATCCTCCGTCTCTTGATTGAGTCCTTATGACTACTTGTTATATTAGCAATCTGCTAAAAGTAAAAAGTATTTTACACGTGATGTTGAAGGCCTCTCTAAGGCCCATGAACCTAAGATTATTACACAAGTTTTGCTCAGATATAATATAATTTATAGAAGAGCCATGATTACTGAAAAGAGTTGTGTTTGTGCTAAAAGAAAAAAATGAAATTGTAATGTGATTTTACTCATGACAATCTTTGTCTTTGTTGAAATTATTCATTCCCTTGTCTTCCTTTTTCCAAATATAAACGAGATATAAATTAGTTTGGAGGACATAAAGGAAAACCTTTTCATTATGGACGATCACGTTCAATGTGCACTTTATTTTAAAGTTTCGTAAAGGCACCGTTAACATTAGAAACTCATGAGTGAGAGTGACTAAATCATGATTGGAAACAGTTTTGCATCTTATTGGTTGGGAGACTGGCTCGAGTTTCCCCACTGGAGTTATTTTGAAATGATAGGTAAATGAGTTTGTGTTTGATACATGGTAGTAACTTTGAAATGTATTTTGCCAAATTGTTTTGTATGCACTTGATTTTAGTCCTCAGCCTTGCAAAAGATCGGAAATATTTAAATAATTTTGAAACTACACTAAATCAGAAAAAATTTGATAAGGGAAATGATGTAAAATTATGTTATAGGGGAAATATTTTAAAGGAGATTAAGTCATAGGAATTTCTGGCGAATGCATGTGAAATGCATTGGCTTGTGATCGTTTGCATGTAAAGAATAGCCAAACTAGATTAACCCCTCCTCGCTAAGTAACCTTTGTTCAGAGTCACGTTCGGACTCACGTAAGTGGAGTGTGCACTCAAGCCAAATGGCCCATCCAGCCGGAACTTATCCCAATTTGAATGGAATGGACGTTTTGCTACCCCCTCTCCTCCTGGATGGGACACTAATCTATCACAGGTTACCCCAGGTATTTCGTAAGATTTTCATGACAGTTCACCTACACCCTATTAAACGCGTGGGTGGAGACAGGCTCTGTGGTAATAAAGTGTTTTGTCCAAGATTACATCACAATGACCCAGCTAGGTTTCCAAACCGGACCTCTCAACCCGGAGTCCAGCACTTTAACTGTTTAGCCACTGCGTCTCTATACAGACTTGGATGTCTCCACTCTTCGGAACTTCGGAAGGGGTGAAATTTCATATCTTTTTATCATGTGAAAACTGGCATAAGAATGGGGGCGACATCTACAGATGATTTCGAAGGCCTCAATTTGACAGAGCTGATAGAATTTTAGTCCCGTTTGGAATAACCTAACGCGCATGAAATTGAAAAAGACATATACGCTCACAAACTCATGCTTGTTTTGTCCACCAGTAATCATGGATGGACGACTTAAATGTATATTGCATGAAGGTTAAATTGTGGTAAAATTCTGACTGTTGCAAGTCTAAACAGGGAAAATGAGAAGTTAAGAGGGAGGTAAATCTCTTTGCATTCACGTGAAACAAAACAAATAGAGAAAGCGAATGCCAGGACAGAACCTGGTGAATATTCGGCAGCTTTTATCTCTAAATGGCCGCTGCATGTTATGTAAATCCAGTGCGTTCCTTTCATTACGGTCGAAAGGTAAATGAAAAGTTCCCCCTAGGAAAGAGTTTATCGGCGTTTATCGAGAGCAATCTTGATTAAAAAATAAAACACTCCTTCAACTTCTTTGTTGGACCTAAGGACGACTGAGTCTAAAATTGGCATAAAATTAAAATAAGCCGCTATGATTTACGCTTTGGTATGAAAGACAATATTCATATTCTTATTGAAAAATTTGCATTTCCCCTTCGGTGAATCTTTTTAAGTTCTTATGACATGTTATTCCACCTGCTCTTTGGCTGAGGCTAAAGACTTTCCTGTAATCGAAGCCAAGGGCTGTATGTAGCCATTTGAATATTCAACGTCACGTTACAGTCATATGCCGGCGGTGGATCTATTCTTCAGATATTATTGAAAGCAGTGCTGAGGAGGTAGGGAAATTATTGAGGCTGCAGTTTACAGCTTGTCATCATAATGTTTGGACTTAAGTCGGTCCAAAAACGTCTGTGTCGGAAAAATTGTAATTTTGGTAACATAGGTAAACTGTAACGTTTGTAGCATAATTACTTTATTTTAAACCAAGATGTGTCAAGACATTCTAAGTATTAGTCGAGCTCAACTATTACATATAAGACAAGCAAATGTCGATAGAGTAAGACTGTTAATTCTGTAATGTATCAGATGTTAGAAATTTATCCCTGTTGGCTTTAATGAAATCAATTAAGCTTCACAATTCCACCCGTTAATATTACTCTTGTCAGTCCGTTTGTTTACATCTCAGTAAAAAATACGACAAACCCATGTTTTGCGTTGGCGGAGATGCAAAATGGCCTAGGGCAATCAGCGGATCTAGATTGAGGAATTTCCCAATTTCAAATCCTTCCCTCTCTCCACTATTTGAAGTGGTTGCCCAGGTAGTATCAAGTTTAAATCCCTCGCTGGGCGTTGAAAATAGCCAACACGTTTGCCTCCCACAAGGTGAGTTTTCGGTCTCATTTATCCTTTTTTCGATGTGTTTACAATGTTCTCAATTAGCTCTAAGGTACTAAACACATCCGCAGTAAACAAGAGCTGTTATTGTTTTCCTATTTAAAGCATAAAGCTCTTGGAAAGTATGGCTTAGTTTACAACTTGTTTGGCTTTTCAAAATGTGGATTCATGGATTAAAAATAAACAGATATTGTATTATCCTGTGGGAAAAAGCCAAAATTTACTGTAGTAACTTTGAAATGCATATTGAACTGATAAATGATTTTCAGGTCTTAAAGGATCATGAAAGACATCTTAGTTTTTCGAAGCTAGGTTAACTAAAGAAACATATGAGGACGTTTACTGATATTTTTGGAATGTGCTTCCAGATTGGCTTATGAGGCATGAAGAAAAGCGACTCGTAAAGCTAATGGCAGCATTGGAGTTAGAAAGCATCTCGTGTAATTAGTCGCAAATCATTTAAAAGAATAAGCGACATCCTGAAGAAAACGTGATGTTAGTCCTTTTTATGCGGCTTCACGAAAAAGAATAAGCGACATCCTGAAGAAAACGCGATGTTAGTCCTTTTTAAAAAAACAGAACATTAAACAAGTAGATAAACAAACCATTAAGTGAAATTTCATGATGTGAGCTCCAAGCAGAGCTGAACACCTGGTGATAATTTTAGTTACCGGTGATAGCAGGGTTGAAGAATTAGTGCTTTGAATATTGCGCCCTTATCAAAAAAGTAGCATCTGTTAAGGAGAGCGTTTTGTTTAAGCAGAAAGTTGCTTTTAATCAGTTTCTCGCATAGAAAACATAATATAAAAGTGTAGTTTGATCGTCCAGGTGAGTGTAGTCCTGAGAAGGACTATTGTCAGTAGTGGTGGCTGACGTTTCGACAACTCGAGCGATAGTCATCTTCAGAGTCAAGTGAATAGTTGTTGTCAGTCGAATGTACTTAGTCTGCTTTGTATAAACTGATTGGTCAGTTTTGCCGTGATGTCATTGGCTGTAAGACTCAAGTGGAGTAGGTCGGTCGTGATTGGTCGGTCTCGATCCATTAGTAAAGTAGATCGTTTTGTTCGGTTCGTTAGTAATGTTAATGTCGTGGATGAGTCGTTTGTATGGAGCCGGTAGTGGTTGACTCCTGTTGAGGGAAGTCTGTTCCAAGTTAGTAAACCAGCTCTCCAGAGTCAGTCGTTGAAAGTAGTTGGTGTTGTAGGTTAGGCATTGCGCAGAGTCCCAGCCAATAGTGTGGTTCGTAAGTCGGTGATGTTTCCTCGTCGCTCGTTTGTGTTCAGTCAGTCTAGTTGTGAGGTTTCTGCCAGTCTCACCGATGTGAGAGGCGTGGCAGTCAGAGCAATTGATCTTATAAACTGCTCCCTGTCCGTTCCTTGGTTCGTCTTTGTCTTTAACGTAAGTCAGTAACTGACGTAGTGTGGTTATGGGTTTGTGAGCGACGCGGATATTGAATGTTTGAAGGATGCGCGAGATGTTTTCAGATATGCCCTTTATGTACAGTATGGTCGCTGTAGTCATAGGAGTGCTGATAACTCTATCTCATGTGATTTTAAGTTGCTGTGCATTTTTCAACACTGTTCATGCGAATGTTTGTTTTCTATAAGAGAAAGCAGTCCGGCATCGCGCCTATCTTCCCCCTTCCCTCTTCCCATTAGGGTGCACATCGCAAGCGTCAGGGTTGAGAAAAGGTTATTGATTTAGCGCGGAAAAAAGTCCGGTACTTATGAAACTTACGATGCTTATCTGTTATAAACAGTCGAGTTACTGGAAATGCCATCAGCACATCAGGTTGTGGAACAGAACGACGGCGACACTGCAGAGCTGTGCATTGAACGCCTGTTAACAAAACTCTCTGAAGTGGAAATTGTAATGACGGCTCACGAAAGACGAGCTAACCAGATGAGGAAAGAACGAGATGCAGCAAATGCAACGAAAGAAAGGCTGCAGAAAGAAATAACTAAGATGAAAAGTATCCTTTTGAGAAATAAATGGAGCTCTGCAGTTCAAGATGTCGGAATCATCGAAGAACAAGAGAATGCAGACGGGAGTTTCGAAGGAGGTATACCAATCAATCTATAATTTTAAGTTTGGTCTTCTTTGAGGTTAGCTCGTCAGAATTGGTTATGTTCAGCTCCTCAAACATGTGTCAATGAACGTCCTCCTTTCAGTTCTTTCCGAGCTTTTCTGATTAAATAAGCTGCTGCTCTGTGATTCATCAGGGCAGCTAATGAAGCCTTGTTTGACCTAAAGATGGAAACAACTATTAACGTGGAACTTTATTGTATACCTAATGATTTCTAGTCTATTTTCTCCCAGGCAAACCAGAAGACATGAATTATGACCTCGCCATGAAGCGAAGACGTCGAGGTAGTCTCCCGGTGGCCTCGATGCGACGAAGAGGCTCCGCAGACCATCACAAAGATTTGCGAAAATTGCTTGACAAGCGAAGCGATGAGTTGTTACAGCAACGACAGCAATATAGGATCTTTGAAAACAGGTTTAAACAAGAAGAGCTTAGGTGC
This sequence comes from Pocillopora verrucosa, assembly GCF_036669915.1. Lineage (NCBI taxonomy): Eukaryota > Metazoa > Cnidaria > Anthozoa > Scleractinia > Pocilloporidae > Pocillopora > Pocillopora verrucosa. The sequence continues at coordinate 14,326,872 of NC_089314.1, forward strand.
AGAAGGTTGGAGCAAGACACGGAGCGCTTGAAACAACTCCTGGTGGATTTGCTATCCATTCATAGCAGATATCATCGCTCGTATATGTTTCCGTGTAGCAAAGTTACAGGAGTTGTGATCAGTGTGTTAATTGCCTTAACTATAATTGGAATAATTGTGTTTCACATAAATGAAATTAGGTTTTAGCAGAGTCTACCGCAAGGTAACGTTTCCAATTCTTTTTCATGTTTCCCACTACCTAAAACTGAGCGGCTTTTAGAAAAATGTGATTAGGAGGAATTTTTTGAGGAATTTCTTGCTCTTCGTCTCTCAAAAAATTCTTTTAATTTTCCAAGTAGTTTGTCATCCCCATATTATATGATTTGATAAGCCTCAAATTAAGACAGGTTTAGATTAAATTTCCAAGTTATAGCATGATTATCCCTAAAAGATGCAAAAAAGTGTTTCCCTACTTTTTCACGCACATTAAACCACTGGTATGATTCTGAAAGGTTTTGCTACATTTTCAAAGAAGCCACAACCCACCCTAGTGATTAGAGAAGGGCGAAGAAAGGGTTTGAAGGTTATTTTCATCATAATATTCGAATTATATCCTGTTAACAGTGCGTGGTATAGTAAGTTTTTGCACGCAAATGGTGGCTTCCCAACCTCTTCAGTAGTAGATGCTCAGTGGGTGAATCAGTTTTGCTGTGATTACGACTTAGATATCGGTGATATTACATTTTATATGGCCATGTACCAGTATTAGTGCTTTTTT